>NW_015505935.1:160251-283361 GCF_001515645.1 Sinocyclocheilus grahami
CACATGCATGGGGTGTTGCTTCTTCCTGAGGCAAATTCCCATCTCATCATGTCTTCCAAACACACAGAATTTTCTCTTTTATCGGAATTCTTTGTCTCTGTCTCCCTCTGTTTCTTTTCTCTCACTGTTTTTCCCTCCTTTTCAATATAGCTGATACTTCTACAGGAATAGTTGATGTGAAAATGAAAATGATTATTATTTATTCACTGTAAGGTCATTCTGAACCAATATTATGTAAAGATATGTTGACATACTCTACCTTTCAAAAGTTTAGAGTTGGTAGGATTTAAAAAAAAATAGTCTTATTCTCACCAAGGCTGCATTTATTTGATCAAAAATGCAGTAAAAAATGATTTTTGTGAAATATTGTAATTTAAAATACCTGTTTTCTATTTGAATATATTTTAAAATGTAATTTGTTACCGTTAGGTTTCAGCATAATTAATTTAATGTTATTAAATGCTAATTTAATGTTATTTTGTTTTAAGTAACAAATGTTTTTATTATGGTTTTAATTCTTGTTGTTGTTCTTCTTATTATTATGATCAATGCTTAACAGTTGTGCTGCTTCATATTTTTTGTGTGGAAACCATGATACTAATGTTTTTCTTTTTCATTTCAAAGGTCATTTGTATCATCATAAATGTCTTTACTGTCAATTTTGGTCAATTTAATGCATTCTTGCTGAATGAAAGTATTAATTTCTTTAAAAAAAAATCTTACTGACACAAAAAATGGCTAACTTTTAACCTGAAGGCTACATAAATGACAAAAATATGATTCAGACTAACTGTGCAATCAGTTCAGGTCGCAGCAGTTGTTCCAACAGTCAAGTTACTTAAATGCATATAAAAATAAAATCCAAATATTTGTAAATTAAATACTTTAATGACTGACTAAAAATGACTGGTCGTCACCTTATCGTATGTTACTTCGGCAAGTTTCCATTGTTGATATCTTTCTTGATTATGAAACTGATAATGGGAGTTTTGTTTTGCTAAAGTAGTCCATAATATTAATATATATCTACCGTTCAAATGTTTGGGGTCGGTAAGATTATTTTATGTTTTTGAAAGTCTCTTATGCTCCCCGAGACTGCATTTAATTGATTTCAGTGATGACATCTTTCTTGATCATAATAGGTGTTTTGTTTTGTTCGACTAGTAATGCCTGTTTTAAATACCATTAATTATACCTCTGGTGAACAGCAGGTTTTAGGGCCCAGTGTGGATTTGATTATTTTTGGTGGACGGGTGGCGAATGTCACTGCAGTGATGCTCCTGGCAGACATAACCGCCTCTCATCTCTCATTCTGCCCATGTCCCGCGGTCCTCCTGTGCCCTATGGCCCTCTCGTCTCGCTCGCCCTCATTTCCTGGAAGATATAACCAGCAGGGGGTGTTTGAAGAGGCTTCGTCTGTATCACCAGTGCTATTTGGCATCTTAACATAATGTGCTTGTCTCTGTCCAAGACTCATCAAAGAGAAAATCAAAACAGCTCGCTTTTATCTCTGTCCGGGTGTCTCAGAAAGACACGGAGCAGTTTGTGTTTATGTAAATGCAAGTCTGTCTGTCTGTGCGTCTGTGTTGAACGCTCACGCTCATCAAAGACGATCTCAAACAAATTCGCTGGGGCTCTGAAAAAGAATGTGGGAATGATAAAAGCTTCATTAGTAGCTGCTCTTGTTTTATCAAAGCTGGCTGTGTGATTGTGTGTTCACTTCCTCTCTGTGATGCTGAATGCATGTTGCCTTCTTCCAAAGGAAACAATACATTTTATACAGCGTAATGAACTCCGGTTCAACTCCACGAATGCACACAAACACACTTTAATAATGCAAGTTATCTCATTCTACACAGTCATTTCAGGAGGCAAAAACATTTTTGCTCAATGGTTTGAGTTTTGTCAGTGACGGCACAGACTGAAGAAAATGGTACTATTCGGACTGTGACATTCTGCAGTACAGTGACCACTATAATTTGGTTGGCCTATGCTCTTTCTTCTGTGCATAATAAAATAATTTCAACTCAAATTTATATGTTTATGTTTTTGTTCTATTATTTTTGCTTGGTGTTATTTTTTATTTCATTCTTTGCTTATGTTATTTGTCTTGTTATTTTGTTATTGTTGATTTAAATTTTTTTATTTTAATATCTGTATTTTATTGTTATTTTATATTATGCTTTATGTTATGTTGTTTTTTTATTTGTTGTTTTATACTTTTTTTATTATTTAATTTTTTGCTTATGTAAATGTTTTGTTATTTTATGGTGTGTTTTGATGATTTTTATTATTGTTTTATATTTATATTTGTTTTTTTTTGTATTTTATTTTCATTATTTTTTGCTTTGCTTAAGTTAAATATTTTGTTATGTTATGTTTTTATTGTTTTATATATATTTTTTGTTTTGTTAATTGTTTATGTTGCTATTGTTATTTTGATTTGTTTTGCAAGTAGATGTGCATTTTATAAGCAGACTTGCATCATTGTGATGCCAGGTTTTGCATTGGTAAACGCCACTCACATTTTCTTCATAAAATCTTTAACAACATTATATTTTTATAGATTAATGAACCATCTATATCCTGCATGCTATAGTATTTTGAAAGCCATAAAAAAGTAGGTCGCACCAGGGTTCAGTTTGTCCTGCATTTCAAAAGAACACTGAGGAGACAATTAGAGGGTGATAAAGTGGAGATGAAGAAGCATGCAAAACATTGTGTGTGTGCATCTGAAAGAGAGGACACACTGCAGTGTGAACGGAGCATAACTAACAAGCTATTTGAAACATTCCTCCTGTCTGAATTATCCTGATGCTCAAATTATATTATGTTTACTGGAGCGTCCCAGGCTTGGATGGCGGCGCAGTGAATCTGCATAAGAGAGAAGCCTCTTTTGACTGTTCCTCTCCTCATCAATATTCAAACTCACTGGGTTTTTCTCTCACACAGACGTGGCTACGACAGCGATGCCCGCAGCCAAGCACACATCAGGACTGTGGCTGCACGCTGTAGTGAGTTTTTCTACACAAACACGCGCACATTTTTACACTGCTCTTCAAGTGTTCCTTGACTCCATGATTATGCTTGCAAAAAAAACCACACAATTTGTTAATTGTATAATAATAAAAAGAAAACAGAATACAAAAAGATTAGAAAAGCTAGTGTTAGTTTTTTTTAAGAGTTTGAGTAGAGTGCAAGTCTAAAAGGGATTTTTATTTTAAAGAATAGAATTAGAATAGAGAGTGCTAGAGTTAGAGGGTCAAATAAAGATGGAAGAGATGTGTTTTTAGCCGATTCTAACATTTAAAAATGTTAAATTATTTAAAAATGTAATTTATTCCTGTGATGGAAAGCTGAATTTTCAGTGCCACATGATCCTGCTTCAGACATATTTCTTAGTTATTTTGAAAAAAGTTGTGCTTCATATTTTTATTGAACCTGTGATGCATTTTTTTTTAAAGGATTCTTTCATTAATGGTAAATTTGAAAAATAGCATTTATTTAAATTAGGAATCTTTTGTAACATCATAAATGTCTTTGCTGTCACTTTTGATCAGTTTAAGGCATCATTGCTGAATAAACGTATTTCTTTTGTATATTTTTTGAAATAATAATAATAAAATAAAACACTTAAAAACTTTTGAATGGTAGTTCGTTTATACAATTTGTGACCGAAAAATTCTTATGAGTCAGATTTTATCAATAATTTTGTTGATCCAGTTCACAAAACTAATCTGTGAATCATTCATAAATTGGACTGATTTGTTTTTTGAATTCAAACGATTTAGTGATCTGATCATCTGATTTACAACCAAAATTTCTATCTGTTTGCCACACAGAGCTGTCTTGTTACTTAAAAAGACTTGAAATATAGCATGCACGCAGGATAATTAAGTTCATTTTTTAAGCTTAAAGCTTCATTTTCCATTGATTGTTATTGCATGTTAAAAGACCAATCAGAAAAGTCTTCTTTTGAGTTCCACAGAGTCTTACGATCTCAGACCGAGGGCTCTAGTTTGAGAAGTTTTATTGTAAGGTAAACTACTCCTTCAGTCACACATTAACATTATGAATCACAAGGTTTAGTGTATGATGTTCACTCAGGAGAGTTGAGACACTGTCTTTTCTGCACACCTCAGCAGCTGCATTAGCACACTGATTGGAAAGGATGACTAGCGTGTACGGGACAGTTGTTCGGGACCTTGAATAAGTATATGGCCAGTGGGCAGATGAATAATGGAAGTTGAGTTTCTCCGCACCAGAAGCCATAACACAGACGTCTTTAGCATTCCTCGTGTTGCTCTCGTGTGATCTGCGCCTTAGTTTGACAAGCACAATGAGAACTTTTGATGGTGTTTTTTGTTAGGAGCTGTGACAATGAGATATAGATAAACCACAGAAAACGCCCTGCGGAAACTTTGAGGCTTGATGGCAAAACCTTTTTAACGTATTCACTTTGCAACTTAACTGAGCTGTCAAATGCTCTGTCTTTCAACCAAACCTTTCACTGAGCAGAATATCAATAGAGTTGATGTTTAACTCTTTGGAAAGGTCGCTGCTTATTCTTCCTCCTTGTTGTAGGCATTGCTTTACACATCATTCAGGTCCTCTTGGGAAAATTGTATATGAGCTCAGAAGCTGTACGTAAAGAAATAGTTCATTCAAAAAATTAACATTTGCGGAAAACGTGTTCACCTCAGGCCATCCAAGATGTAGATGAGTTTGTTTCTTCATCAGTACAGATTTGGAGAAATGTAGCATTACATCAGTGGCTCACCAATGGATGCTCTGCAGTGAATGGGTGCCGTCAGAATGAGAGTCCAAACAGCTGATAAAAACATCACAAGAATCCACAAGTAATCCACTCCATCAGTTAACATCTTGAAAAGCGAAAATGATGGATTTATTTCTAACAAACGCACAGCTTTTTTAACTTCAAACTGTGGCTAAAATACCTGTATAATATTTATTTCTCCCGTGAAAAAGTTATCTCGTCTGAATCAGGAGAGAAATCTGCAGAGATCAAGGACTGTTTACAAGCCAAAACGATTCTAAACATATATGTGGGTGGATTTTGATGTGAGAGGACAACAGGACTTTTTCACCGGAGGAAGCGTTATTATGGATTACGGACTCATATTTTAGCCAGAAGCAATGGTTTAAAGTTAAAACACCTTAATGATCAATTTGTTTCTTACAAATACTCAGCTTTTTGCTTATTGGGATGTTTTTATCAGCTGTTTGGACTCTCATTCTGACGGCACCCATTCACTGCAGAGGACCCATTGGTGAGCAAGTGATGAAATGCTACATTGCTCCAAATCTCTTCTGATGAAGACACAAACTCATCTACATCTTGGATGGCCTGAAAATGAGGACATTTCAGCACATTTTTTAGGCGAACACTTCCTTTAAGAGGTGATTTCGGTCAGAACCAAGGGACACAATTTCAGATGTCTTTCTCTATCAGTTACTAACAAACCCAGGAAGCTTTTTAGGAGCACTTTAACACAATGAAGAGTAAAGGATGCACATTAGGTGTGTAATTGAATCTTAATTTGTGTATTTTATCATCAGCCACAGAGAATGAGGAGAAATGTTGTTTGGTGGTACAAGTCTGTCTCATAAACTGACTAAATGAGTAGTGTATTCTGGCAAGCTTCATTGCTATTCTTCATTAAAAGTACATAAAATGAGTACAACAATCACATTTTAAAACTTATGATTGATACTAATTTGCTTCTGACATAATTCTTTAATTTTTCATATTCAGTGCTTGAAGAAAATCCAGTGCTCATTAGGTCTTTATGGTCTCGTTAATTCCTGCTTAACTTGTAAATACAATCATTCCGACGTGACTTGAATGCACCATTCGTCAAGTCCTCATTTATTTGCTTCATTCTGGACTCTTCTGTGTCTTGTAATAACTTCAGACCTTTTTCATGGAGGAGCAGCTTCCAGATGAACACGGATGATGACGGTACAGTTGAAGTATTTATATTGTAAAAGCATGGTGTTAAGTTTGGGTGCAAAAGATTGGGGTCAGAAGTTTTTTTTTTCTTTTTTTGAAAGAAATGTTCATTTTTATTCAGCAAGGATGCATTGAATTGATCAAAAGTGACAGTAAAGACTTGTATAATGTTACAAAAGACTTCCAATTCATATGCATTCTGTTCTTTTAGAATTCATATTCATCAATGAATCATGCAAGCAATAAACAAACAAACAAACAGTATCATGTTTCCACAACTGTATTAACCAACACCGTTTCCAAAATTGATTTGAATAAGAATGAATGATTTTAAATTGAAAAAAGTATTTTATTCACATTATTTAATATCCACAATGCTGTTGTATATTGTGCAATATTGTAAAAATCAAAAATAGTTTTTACTTTATTTTTAATCAAATAAATGCAGCCAAAAAAAATCAAATCAAATATGATATACCCCCCATATGATTGTAAAGCGCTTTGGGTGTACAACAATACACAATAAAGCGCTATATATATAAATGCATCATTCATTCAAATAAAAAGTGTTATTTTAGTATAATTGAGATATCATATTTTTTATTTTTTGAATTTGTTTTTAATTATTATTTTTTTGTGTTCATTTTAATTTGAGGTAAGTAGTTAGTTTTAGTTAAGTGTTAGTAATTTAGTTGTTTGTTTTTGAATTTTTTGTATTAGTTATTTATTAATTATATAGACATTTTAAAATATATCTGTGTAGTTTTTATATCAGTTTTAGGTTTAGGTTAATCAAGTTAAACAACATGAAAATATGAAACGTTACTTAAGATCTAACTGAAGTAAAATAAGCAAATAATTAAAAAAAAATATTTGTTCACATTAAATTTTTTTTCCATTTAATTTTATTTTATAATTTCATTTTAGTTAACTATAATACGCCTGCTTTCAAAAACATTACAAAATCTTACTGACCCCAAACTTTTGAACAGTAGTGTACTTCAAATAATACCATGGTATTAGCATGGTAAATGTACAAAAACTGTTGTATGACAAAATATTTGTGGTAGTTAGCTTATACATAACCTTAATTCTTAGTCCTAAAAGTGGTTCTTCCACAGGAGGGCAGATCTAGTGTTGTTTTGCAGTTCCAGTGGAGGAAATATCTTCTTTTGAGTCCCACTACATAAATAACGTCATGATGAGAGAATTTCTATTTTGAGGTGAACTGTCTCTTTGACTCCAGGTTGCTTCAGGAGATTGTTCCTTAAGTTGCTTCAAATGGAAAAGTGTCTTCTGAATGAATGATAATCGTGAAAGCTGATGCACGTCTCTCACGTTAGCCATAAACCTCCCTCTCAGTTAAATCCATCGATTCTGCTTGTAAGCACAACTCAAAAAAATCATTTCCATCTTCGTGACGGGTGATATTTTCAGGAGAGAAATGTTCCCGCTCATCAGCGTTACTGTCGGATGTACCCTTTTGTCCTTGAGAGACAAAGCGTGCCTGACATCACAACAGGGTGATTGATGACTCGAGAGCGGGGTGTTTGTCAATTCCTCATAATTTTCCAATGAGGATGGATTGGATATTCATTCTCATTTTACTGCTTTAACAGCTCATGATAGTTTGTGGCCTCACATTTAGCTGTTTCGACAGCACGCTTGTTTGATGTAATGGCCTAACAGACC
The DNA here is from genome assembly GCF_001515645.1 of Sinocyclocheilus grahami. Classification (NCBI taxonomy): domain Eukaryota; kingdom Metazoa; phylum Chordata; class Actinopteri; order Cypriniformes; family Cyprinidae; genus Sinocyclocheilus; species Sinocyclocheilus grahami. Next base: position 167,918 of record NW_015505935.1, read on the forward strand.
ATGTAATGGATTACTACCGTATCTCTGCAGGAGAAAGTGGCAGCAGTTCAAATACCCGTCTGTCTCTCTTTGATGATGTGTTTCAAACTTATTTGCCTTTTATAAACTTAACTTTGTGGATAGGGGTCAAAGGTCTAGCTGGTTTGTTGGTGTTCTACACTACTGTAGTATGCAACCATAAATTGCTGTGTCAGCATGTTTTCTTTATACCAAATATCTTGCATATGTAACATAGAATCATATTTTTGTTACAAACAAAGTTTGTTTCTGGTCTGACAACTGTAGTAGACCAATTTGTTTTTCAAACAGCTTCATGTGTCGTAGTATATGTGCTGACTGAATAGAACCAAAACATTTTATTTTAAAATAGTTTTAGGTTTTTATTTATTTAATTTTATGTATACTTTGTCTTTGCATGTTAGATTCGACATTTTGTGAGCAAAAAGTTAGTTTTTCTCTTTTGATGGCCAGTTTAAAGAGGGGTGTATTTATTTATTATTATTTTTTTATTTATTATTACATTTTTAGTTGTTTTTATTTTTTTTATTGATTGTATGTATTGTTCTCTTAATTGTAAGCATTAACACATATGAATGGATTATTTTGCTACATTTCAGCTTGCTTATTTTTTTTACATACAATACTTTTGCATACAATACTTTGTTTACAAATATTATTTATTGATTACTCTTAATTGTAAACATTTACAAGTGAACCAATCATTTGGTTTAAAAAAATGCATACGATCATTTAGCATGTTAATCATTTTAGCATAAAAATATTTATTTATTTTGCTCTTAATTGTAAACATTTACACATGTGAATGGAATGTTTTGCTGCATAATTTTATTACAATATTAATTTCATTTATTACAAAAGGTAATTACAAACTTAATTTTAATTGTTGCGTGTAAATTGCATTTTAAATCCCCTAGTTTAATTTCTCGAAAGAACCACATTAAACACACTTTTGTGTATTATTTGCAGAAATATAGGTTTCGGTCAAACCAAATTTACATCAGGAGATTACTTATCTATAATTTACAGATAAAATGATATTACCTGAATGAATTTAAGAGTACTTGGAGCACAGCAAGATTCATGCTTTCTTTTTCAAATGCATATATTATTTATGACTGCACATTTCCTGTTAATACTCTGTGATGAAATATAGAAGAGCTTATTTACATCCCACATTGCTCCTCTGCAGGAGAACACGCATATGGAGTCAGGACAAGCTGTAAATGCGCTGCATGTGAGAAATGTGGTAATCTGCTCTTGACAAATAGTGAGATTAACCTCCTACATCATGCTGAGCCAAATATGTGCACTTGAAATGCAGATGCATTTTTAATAAGGGGCCGGAAGCTTAAGTCAGCATTCAGGATGACCTCCGGATTCATTATGTGAAGCTAACTTCAGCAAGGTTTGGATATATATTTATATTCCACTTTTATCCTTTGATCCAGTGGCCTCATCTCATTTTGGGTTTGATTGCAGAGACTTTTGTGACATTTAAAGTTCTTTCCCCCGCCGACGGAGCAGATTTATGAGATTTCCAGCGGATATGAGGAACGTCTCGCAACTTGAGAACTACATCAGGGTTAATAACTCCCTGAGGATCCCTGTGAGATCAATTATTCTGACAGACGTAGCAGAATCAGGGATTTTCGTGAGTATCACAGGAACAAATGCTAAATATGTGTAGCTGCTGTTTTCATTTCATCTCTGTCATGGAAACAGAATTAACTCTGTTTACTCAAGTTCACTCTCAGGACATCCAAGATGTAGATGAGTTTGTTTCTTCATCAGATATGGAGTTTAGCATTACATCACTTGCTCACCAATGGATCCTCTGTAGTGAATGGGTGCCGTCAGAATGAGTCCAAACAAATGGTAAAAACATCACAGTAATTCACACCACTCCAGTCCATCAATGAATATCTTGTGAAGCCAAAAGCTTCACGAAAAGTGTGTTTGTAAGAAACAAATCCATCATTACAACATTGTAACTTTAAACCAGGGCTCACCAAACTCGTTCCTGGAGGGCCGGTGTCCTGCAGAGTTTAGCTGCAACTTGCCTCAACACACCTGCCTGGAAGATTCAAACATACACAGTAAGAGCTTGATTAGCTGGTTCAGGTGTGTTTGATTAGGGTTGGAGCTAAACTCTGCAGGGCACCGGCCCTTCAGGACCGAGTTTGGTGACCCCTGCTTTAAACTATCACTGCTGGCCAAAATATGAGTCCATAATCCATAATAACACTTCCTCCAGTGAAAAAACATTTCATCTCTGTCATGGAAACAGAATTAACTCTGTTTACTCAAGTTCACTCTCAGGACATCCAAGATGTAGATGAGTTTGTTTCTTCATCAGATATGGAGTTTAGCATTACATCACTTGCTCACCAATGGATCCTCTGTAGTGAATGGGTGCCGTCAGAATGAGTCCAAACAAATGGTAAAAACATCACAGTAATTCACACCACTCCAGTCCATCAATGAATATCTTGTGAAGCCAAAAGCTTCACGAAAAGTGTGTTTGTAAGAAACAAATCCATCATTACAACATTGTAACTTTAAACCAGGGCTCACCAAACTCGTTCCTGGAGGGCCGGTGTCCTGCAGAGTTTAGCTGCAACTTGCCTCAACACACCTGCCTGGAAGATTCAAACATACACAGTAAGAGCTTGATTAGCTGGTTCAGGTGTGTTTGATTAGGGTTGGAGCTAAACTCTGCAGGGCACCGGCCCTTCAGGACCGAGTTTGGTGACCCTTGCTTTAAACTATCACTTCTGGCCAAAATATGAGTCCATAATCCATAATAACACTTCCTCCAGTGAAAAAAAGTCCATCTTCTGCTGTCCTCTCACAACCACGTATTTCTTCAAACCTGTTTTGGAGTGTTTTGGCTTGTATAACTGTGCATATTTCTCTCCTGATTTAAACACGATGACTTTTTGACTGGTTCCTTGCCGCTGTCGCCTCTGGCTTGCTTAGTTGGGGACACGCTTTAAACTATCACTGCTGGCCAAAATATGAGTCCATAATCCATAATAACACTTCCTCCAGTGAAAAAAGTCCATCTTCTGCTGTCCTCTCACAACCACGTATTTCTTCAAACCTGTTTTGGCTTGTATAACTGTGCATATTTCTCTCCTGATTTAAACACGATGACTTTTTCACTGGAGAAAGCAATATTATGGAGGACTCGGTTTGAGATTTAAAAATGTCTTTGATGGATTTATTTCTTACAAACCTGCAGCTTTTCACTTCTCAAGATGTTAATTGATGGACTGGAGTGGTGTGGATTACTTGTTAATTATTGTGATGTTTTTATGAGATGTTATTCTGACGGCACCCATTCACTGCAGAGGATCCATTGGTGCACGTCGATGTAATGCTACATTTCTCTAAATCTGTTCACATGACGAAACAAACTCATCTACAATGGATCGCCTGAGTGTGAATACGTTTTCAGCAGATTTTCATTTTTGAGTGAACTATTCCTCTAATACAAGATCCTGGTCTCCTCGGAGACAACTTTCCTTTCCGGTGACATCACTGGTGAGCTGTTACTTAGTGTTAACAAGCAGCCAAAGTTAAACAGCAAATCTATATAGAAAGATTTGAAAAAGAAAGATTAGGAATGGGATACATGGAGATGCTTTGGAGGGTGAACTTGACTTTCAGCCTCCACATCCAGGTCATAATCCTCCTCAAAAGTGTGTGCCAGTGGAGTTTCAGGTGATTTGACTGCGTTTTTAGTCGTGTTTTTTATTTGTGACTTTTCAAAAGTGTTTGTCTTTGCAATCTGTGTTAACTAGCTAAAGACAGACAGCTTAGACCCACAAGCTCTATTATATGAGCATCCAAATGAATCATACCTCCTTGAGGAATCAAGTGTGTGTGTGTGCTGTTGTTTGTCCAGATGAGTGTCACACCAGAAGTTTAGACAGACCTGCTGGTCACCTGTTTGTCCTTTTTTGTCTGTTTCTGTAACAGCTGCTCGGTTTTGGCTGTACGCATGCAGCTGAAATTATTATTATTATTATGTGGAACCTTTCCATTCCACAAATGAAAAAAGGTTTTTAGATTATTGCATTTAATAATAATGATGATGATGATAATAATAATAATAATAAATACTTGATATTATTATTATTAGTATTCACATTTATTAATAAATAATAATAATAATAATAATATCAAGTATTAATTATTATTATTATTACAACACTTGGATTATTTAAATTATTATTTTGCATGGTAATGGAATAATAACAACAACAATAATAATAATAATGAGATTAGTGACATTAATTCACCTCTATATGCTTGAAAGAAACCATAAAATCACTTTAAAATCAAATAGCAATTCTTTTTTTTACATTTATTTATTTTGTATTCTTGCTATTATTATAATTATAATAATAATAATAATTATTATTATTATTATTATGTGGAACCTTTCCATTCCACAAATGAAAAAAGGTTTTTAGATTATTGCATTTAATAATAATGATGATGATGATAATAATAATAATAATAAATACTTGATATTATTATTATTAGTATTCACATTTATTAATAAATAATAATAATAATAATAATATCAAGTATTAATTATTATTATTATTACAACACTTGGATTATTTAAATTATTATTTTGCATGGTAATGGAATAATAACAACAACAATAATAATAATAACAATAATAATAATAATAACAATTATTATTATTGTTGTTGTTGTTGCTGGTGGTGGTATTAATATTATTATTAAATTAAAAATGTTATGCTATACTTTATATAATTTTATGTATAACATCATGATTATATATTATACTATTATTATTATTACACTCATATGTGTATATTTGTGCTTTATAAAAAAAACTTTATAAAATTTAGATTAAAAACTTTATATTAAAAGGCACAAAATTATTGATAAAATGATTGATTTTATTTCATGTGGTCTTTGTTGAAACTGCAGTCGTTTTGGTTAGTTTTACATTATAGAGTCAGCAATTTTATAAATATTCAGAGTTTCCAAATTGCAATTATGAGTGTGACAAAGACATGGATGATTTTACTAATCTGAAACTCCTAAAGTAACCCCAAAATGAATGGAGCATGAAACTGTATTGTGACTAGAAGTTGTTTGCAGTATCTTTCAGGGGCGCAGATGGGATTTTTTTAACTGGGGGGGACCAAGCTGTCAGCAGTCAAATTTTTTCAGTCCAGAAACATCACCAGCTCTGTCATAGATGATAGTACACGATCACTATGGTTATCGCTAAAGGCACAATTGAGGCAGCTACTAGCTCCTCATAGGACCCCGGGGTCAGGAGTCGTAGCACATACACACACAGAGAACGTAAACGTAGATGGCAGCACCATCGTCATGTGTGTTTAGTTACAACAGAACAGCGTGTAGTGAGAACGTGGGTACAAAGTAATGGTGACCGGTAGATTATTATTGTGCTTCAGCCCCGACCCGATCCTGAAGCAGTGGCGGCGATAATTAAAGGTGCACTAAGTGATTTTTGCCAAACGATGTTGATATTTGAAAGCACCAAAACAAACAGGACCTTGCCCCTATTTTGACATCTCCACCCCACACGTACGTACGCAACCATGGCAACGACGATGGCGGAAACAAGTGAAGATGACACACAAGCATATTCAAACAAAAGCCAACACGAATAAGTTGTGTGAAACGAAGCGAAGTCAACGTTACTCACCTATCAAGAAGAAACAGCACAACCTTGGGGTCCGATTCGAGCCCTTCCCGCTCCTTGAGTTTCTCTCCACTGCTAAAAAGCTGCTCCGATATTTACGCGGGTCCTACCTCTTGCCTGATCGTAACCCTTCGTTTTAATGTTTTGTTTCTCTGATATTTTCCTCTTTTTTTTTATCTGCCATCTCTCTCTATCTATAGTCGATCTGCTAATATCTGTCCTGTGCACTCAAATTTAGCGCTCTCTTCTCTCTGTCAGTACAAGACACGCCCCCTTACTGCTGATTGGCTACAAGGGACCTTTTTCACATTTCCGGGTTTCTCAGCAGCGGAAGTCGTCATAGTTGGGTTAACTTGAAGAGCAGTGAATGGGAGAGTACCACAAATATATTTTTTGCATTCCCATTTGCTCAAATAGCAAAAGAAAAACTCCACGATAGTGTTTTCATGACTTTCAATAAGAGGGAAAAAATTGAGAGAGAGACTGTTAACGGTTGTCAGAAGAGAGAACGATGTCAAATTTACCGTCCCTCCCATAGACGCTGCATTAGAAACACCCTCGCATTAGCGTTAACTGTTTTTTTGTAATTTGATGCAAAGGTGATATAATACAAAGAACAGTGTTATAAATGTACATACATTTAAAAAAAAATACAAATGTGAAAAAACTTTCGAGGATTTATGAAGCTGATGACCGTTAAACGCCTCATCACAGTCTTGTGAAAAGGGTCCATTATCAAAATAAAATACAGTTAAAGAAACAAATAAAAAGTTACACTGCTCCGTTGTGCAACATTTGTTGCGTTCAGCGTGACCAGCTGTGCTGATATAGCCAATGTAAAGGATGATGAAGTACAAAGCCTGGCCTATAATAAATATTTTAGCATCCATATATGTCGTGAATATGGAAACATTTGGATTCGTGCCGAACGAGAGAGGTAGGCATCAGTTTCACCTTAAATTAATTTGTTTTTGGATTGACGTTTTTATAGCCTAAACACATAGCCTTAACTTTAGAGGATTTGTTGTGGAGAGAAACTAATTGTGTTTATAATGTTTGTAAACATTTTGCTTTAGCCTACCAGCATTTTAGCCTACATTATATCTTAATGTAATGGGGCTAATAAAATGCGCCGCGAGCCTATACGCGACTTTTTTTCACTCTCAAAACGCAATCTTATACAAGGAGCGGTTTTTAACAATGCAGCAAACATGTTTATATATCTTAAAATACTTTTTTTTCTCTTTTTCTTTTTTGAGTAAAGAAAACGCTGTACCGACGTCAGCTGACATTGATATTTGTTGTTTTTAGGTTGTGTAACCAAAATCTAATGTTAAGTCAATGTCAAATTGGCATCAAATACTGAGGTCAACCCGATTTTCATTCTCAACCAAAATGCAAAGTTTGTCTGACGTCATTTCTAACACCAACCTGACATTATATTGACGTCCTGTGCCTGCTGGGTACACTTAAAAATAAAGATCCTTTATTGGCAGCTGTGGTTCCACGAAAATCTTCTTTAAAGAGATAGCTCACCCAAAAGTGAAAATTTGCTGTTAATTTGCTCACTCTCAGGCCATCCAAGATGTAGGTGATTTTTCTGCTTCGGTAGAACAGTAAAGAAGATTTTAAGCTGAAACTGTGGGCCTTGGTGATTCATAAAATGCAAGTCAGCGGCTGCCCATCTTTGATTGTAAAAAACTTTATCAAGGAACACAAAATTAACACCCATGGCTTCTGCCAATATATAGAGGTCTTACGAAGCAAAACAATCAGTCTGTGCAAGAAACTAAACATTACTTACAACATTAATACCTGGAATCTATATCTTCAGGCAAACGGAGTGATGTCCGGCTCACAAACAAATTATTCTTTTGAACCGGGTCTTTTTGGTGAACTATGAACCAGTTCGGACTGAACCATGAACAGTGATATGCACATGGACTTGATACGCACCGAGGACTTGAATGAAGGGCTGAAATGAAGGTTTTGAATTCTCATTGTTTATATAAAAAGGTAAAAAGGTTAAGACTAGTTTATTCACTTTATATGCTTTAGACATGTAAAACATACACGTTTCGCACCATTATTGGGTGATTGGGTGATTTAATTGCATATAAGTTTTGTCATTGCGTGATTATGTAAACAAACTGTCTGAAAGAACCAGTTTACAAAAAATAAATCGTATTTCCCTTTTGCCTGAGGCTCTGGATTACAGGTAATAATGGACTGTATTATCGTTGTTATTATTATTACTTCGAGAAGTACATTCTACTCTACAATAGTAATACATTTCTGCACTAATTTCTTTAAGTTAAGCCAAACTTTTATTTTGGCAGATTGTAGTGAAGTGACCTTTGAGTTTCTGTAAGTATGATATTTGGTAAAGTGACTCTCAAAGCAGCTCTGGGGATGAAGTTTATGTGTTCTTGAGACAGAAGATGCTGAAAACAAAACAACATTATGCTTATTTGACTTCATGTTTCAATAGCATTTTTTTGCAGTTTCACATAATATTCATGCTAGTCCATATTGTGATTTGATTGCGTGTACAATGATACTTTAATTTATTCATCCAAATTCATTCCGCATTATAAAGTGAATTCCATTCTTGACTGCATTCAATGATTTAGTCCACATTTTCTGCATCATGGAAATAGTAAGGCGCTACATCTGTGTAGCAGAAAGGTGAGACATTATATGTACAGTCAATGTCCCTTGAAGAGGACCATTTCCAGACTGTTTAATTGCATCTTCACATCATGAAATGTATGGAAACCATTAAAGGTTGCACAGGCAGCAAAAACCATGTTAAATGGACGATTTTATGTCCAATTCATTGTCATTTATGTTCAAGTTTTCTGAACTTGGACCTGCAAATTTGCACAACAAAAAGACGTTTAAGCAGATTGACCCCTCAGTATGAAATTCTTGTACTGGCAATGCAAGTTTAAAAGGATGCAAACTTCAATTAAGAAGAGACACTGTGGTTTGCAGTTGTGGGAAACTGATGTAGATTTTAACATTCTGAATTTATAATTATTACGCAATACAAATAATTTTGCACACCTAAAATCTAATGTGGCCACCCCTTTAGTCTTCATTTATTCTCATTTTTCTGTTCACTGTCAGCGTTTTTTCAGTTCTGGCTCTTCTAAGAGGTATTACATGGGCTTTCTCGATCTCATTACGCATGACGTTCTCACTCACTGGCGTTTGGCCCCATTTTGCCACCGTTAAGATGGGCTGTTGGGTGCTGCGTTTTCACTTGAACTAATCTGCTAAAATGATCTCAGTAATGCATGCTGGATGAATGCAGCAAAACTCATTATCATTCTCGCCTCAATCCTTTTGCAAACTCTGAGCTTCCTCAAGCTGCCTGAAGAAGCATGTTCATGAAGGGGAAAAATACGCCACTGTACTCATCTGAAATTCAAATTCGCCCTGTACGAATTATTTGAGGCCCAAATTCTCAATTAATTTTATCCACAGCGTATAATATATGTGGTGCATACAGCTTTTGGTGATATACAAAAGCAGTAATTGCCTGAAAGGCAATTTTGTAGTCTTGTGCATGTGAGCTCGTGCCAGTATTAGCATTTCAAATTGAGTTATGTGCTTAAACAAGCAGCGGAGATGCTTCTGGTGCTCTTTTCAAGAGACCACTGCTATTTGTCTGGCATACCATAAAACTGCAGTCGCACTCTTTTTACTCCAGTATTTGTTTGAACACTTAAAAAACATACTACCATTTCAAGTATGTTTCTTCATCAGAACAGATTTGGAGAAATTCTTTGAAGTGAATGGGTGCCGTCAGAATGAGAGTCCAAACAGCTGATGAAAACATCACAATAGTCCACAAGTGATCCACACCACTCCAGTCCATCAATTATGTTTTGTGAAATGAAAATCTACATGTTTGTAAGAAACAAATCCATCATTAGGACGTTTTTACCATTTTAAGTCCTCTATCCATAATGTTGCTTTCTTCTCGACTGAATCAGGAGAGAAATCTGCACAGATCAAGCACCGTTTACAAGCAAAAACAGATCTAAACAAAAGTGTCTGTGGATTTTGATGTGAGAGGACAACAGGAGATGGACTTTTCCACTGGAGGAAGCGTTATGATTATAGACTCGTATATTTGCCCTAAGCAACACATTTTGAAGTTAAAATGTCGTGATGGATTTGTTTCTTACAAACATGCAGATTTATGCTTAACAAGATGTTAATTAATGTACTGGAGTGGTGTGGATTATTGTGATGCTTTTACCAGCTGTTTGGACTCTCTTTCTGACAGCACGTGAGTCATCAGTATTTTGTAATATTAATGTAAAAACTCTGTATCATGCATATATTCTTAAAGTTACTAGTTACTCAAAAGGTGTGCAATAGCATATCGATTATCCTCAAAGCTAACAGACATGAACTAGGAACAACACCAACCTGACATTATATTGACGTCCTGTGCGTGCTGGGTACACTCTTAAAAATAAAGATCCTTTATTGGCAGCTGTGGTTCCACGAAAATCTTCTTTAAAGAGATAGCTCACCCAAAAGTGAAAATTTGCTGTTAATTTGCTCACTCTCAGGCCATCCAAGATGTAGGTGATTTTTCTGCTTCGGTAGAACAGTAAAGAAGATTTTAAGCTGAAACTGTGGGCCTTGGTGATTCATAAAATGCAAGTCAGCGGCTGCCCATCTTTGATTGTAAAAAACTTTATCAAGGAACACAAAATTAACACCCATGGCTTCTGCCAATATATAGAGGTCTTACGAAGCAAAACAATCAGTCTGTGCAAGAAACTAAACATTACTTACAACATTAATACCTGGAATCTATATCTTCAGGCAAACGGAGTGATGTCCGGCTCACAAACAAATTATTCTTTTGAACCGGGTCTTTTTGGTGAACTATGAACCAGTTCGGACTGAACCATGAACAGTGATATGCACATGGACTTGATACGCACCGAGGACTTGAATGAAGGGCTGAAATGAAGGTTTTGAATTCTCATTGTTTATATAAAAAGGTTAGCTCATGAAGACTAGTTTATTCACTTTATATGCTTTAGACATGTAAAACATACACGTTTCGCACCATTATTGGGTGATTTAATAATATAATTGCATATAAGTTTTGTCATTGCGTGATTATGTAAACAAACTGTCTGAAAGAACCAGTTTACAAAAAATAAATCGTATTTCCCTTTTGCCTGAGGCTCTGGATTACAGGTAATAATGGACTGTATTATCGTTGTTATTATTATTACTTTGAGAAGTACATTCTACTCTACAATAGTAATACATTTCTGCACTAATTTCTTTAAGTTAAGCCAAACTTTTATTTTGGCAGATTGTAGTGAAGTGACCTTTGAGTTTCTGTAAGTATGATATTTGGTAAAGTGACTCTCAAAGCAGCTCTGGGGATGAAGTTTATGTGTTCTTGAGACAGAAGATGCTGAAAACAAAACAACATTATGCTTATTTGACTTCATGTTTCAATAGCATTTTTTTGCAGTTTCACATAATATTCATGCTAGTCCATATTGTGATTTGATTGCGTGTACAACGATACTTTAATTTATTCATCCAAATTCATTCCGCATTATAAAGTGAATTCCATTCTTGACTGCATTCAATGATTTAGTCCACATTTTCTGCATCATGGAAATAGTAAGGCGCTACATCTGTGTAGCAGAAAGGTGAGACATTATATGTACAGTCAATGTCCCTTGAAGAGGACCATTTCCAGACTGTTTAATTGCATCTTCACATCATGAAATGTATGGAAACCATTAAAGGTTGCACAGGCAGCAAAAACCATGTTAAATGGACGATTTTATGTCCAATTCATTGTCATTTATGTTCAAGTTTTCTGAACTTGGACCTGCAAATTTGCACAACAAAAAGACGTTTAAGCAGATTGACCTCAGTATGAAATTCTTGTACTGGCAATGCAAGTTTAAAAGGATGCAAACTTCAATTAAGAAGAGACACTGTGGTTTGCAGTTGTGGGAAACTGATGTAGATTTTAACATTCTGAATTTATAATTATTACGCAATACAAATAATTTTGCACACCTAAAATCTAATGTGGCCACCCCTTTAGTCTTCATTTATTCTCATTTTTCTGTTCACTGTCAGCGTTTTTTCAGTTCTGGCTCTTCTAAGAGGTATTACATGGGCTTTCTCGATCTCATTACGCATGACGTTCTCACTCACTGGCGTTTGGCCCCATTTTGCCACCGTTAAGATGGGCTGTTGGGTGCTGCGTTTTCACTTGAACTAATCTGCTAAAATGATCTCAGTAATGCATGCTGGATGAATGCTGCGAAACTCATTATCATTCTCGCATCACTCCTTTTGCAAACTCGGAGCTTCCTCAAGCTGCCTGAAGAAGCATGTTCGTGAAGGGGGAAAATACGCCACTGTACTCATCTGAAATTCAAATTCGCCAAAAAAAAAAAAAAAAAGCGAAAGCAGTAATTGCCTGAAAGGGAATTTTGTAGTATTGTGCATGTGAGCTCGTGCCGGTATTAGCATTTCAAATTGAGTTATGTGCTTAAACAAGCAGCGGAGATGCTTCTGGTGCTCTTTTCAAGAGACCACTGCTATTTGTCTGGCATACCATAAAACTGCAGTCGCACTCTTTTTACTCCAGTATTTGTTTGAACACTTAAAAAACATACTACCATTTCAAGTATGTTTCTTCATCAGAACAGATTTGGAGAAATTCTTTGAAGTGAATGGGTGCCGTCAGAATGAGAGTCCAAACAGCTGATGAAAACATCACAATAGTCCACAAGTGATCCACACCACTCCAGTCCATCAATTATGTTTTGTGAAATGAAAATCTACATGTTTGTAAGAAACAAATCCATCATTAGGACATTTTTTTACCATTTTAAGTCCTCTATCCATAATGTTGCTTTCTTCTCGACTGAATCAGGAGAGAAATCTGCACAGATCAAGCACCGTTTACAAGCAAAAACAGATCTAAACAAAAGTGTCTGTGGATTTTGATGTGAGAGGACAACAGGAGATGGACTTTTCCACTGGAGGAAGCGTTATGATTATAGACTCGTATATTTGCCCTAAGCAACACATTTTGAAGTTAAAATGTCGTGATGGATTTGTTTCTTACAAACATGCAGATTTATGCTTAACAAGATGTTAATTAATGTACTGGAGTGGTGTGGATTATTGTGATGCTTTTACCAGCTGTTTGGACTCTCTTTCTGACAGCACGTGAGTCATCAGTATTTTGTAATATTAATGTAAAAACTCTGTATCATGCATATATTCTTAAAGTTACTAGTTACTCAAAAGGTGTGCAATAGCATATCGATTATCCTCAAAGCTAACAGACATGAACTAGGAACCACAAAAGTACTTTTTAATTCATGTAATCTATAATATTCTCCCCTGACACCCATTACAGAAGTGGTTAATTTGGGCAAATAAAATTTCATGTCCTGTAAGATTAATAAACGTTAGGAAGATCTCCTCCGCCTACTGCAGGCCTAACGATCCTCTACACTGTCACAACATTAATGAGGCATCAAAGATGGTGTTTTAATGCCCACTCTCTGTCCTTCCTCACAGCACTCACTGATATGATGCCATTATTGTTGTTTGTTATTAAGCAATTTTATATGAGGGAGAGAAAAAATACTTTAATTGAATTTCTGTTCAATTCAAGTGCAATGCTGAGGGGGCTGAAATTTATGCAGATTACTCTGTGTGAGGAGATGCTTCTCTCTCTCTCTCTCTCTCTCTCTCTCTCTCTCTCTCTCTCACACACACACACTCACACACACACACACACACACACACAGGTTTGTTTTTATGGTTTATGGGGACTCTCCATAGGCGTAATGGTTTTTATACTGTACAAACCGTATATTCTATTGCCCTACATCAACCCTACCCCTAAACCTACCCCTCACAGGAAACTTTCTGCATTTTTAGATTTTCAAAAAAACTAATTCTGAATTATTTATAAGCCTTTTGAATTACGGGGACACTGAAAATGTCCTCATAAATCACCTTCTCGTTGTAATACCTATGTCATACCCATGTTATTATACAAATTTGTGTCCTCATAAACCACATAAACATGCACACACACACACACACACACAAACAAACTCCCAGGAACTTAGTCTTGCATATGATCAAACAGGAACAGAATATTTTATCCTTTGCACACAGATGCACTACAGGAAAATTAAATGTATATGAACAATTCTATTTCTGCAGCAGATCCAACTCCCAGGAACTTAGTCTTGCATATGATCAAACAGGAACAGAATATTTTATCCTTTGCACACAGATGCACTACGGGAAAATTAAATGTATATGAACAATTCTATTTCTGCAGCAGATCCCAATGTCATTTTAATGTAAAATTCTTCCGAGCTTTCATGGGGTTTACACATATTAGTATTCTGTTTAAAACACACAGTGTTCATATGGAAATCCTAATGCATGTATAATGCAATGGCGTGAATGTTTATGTCTTCATTAAATGTTCATGTGAAATGTCATATATATGTATGTACAGTAGCGTTCTGGGGATTTGAGGTCAAACACAAGTCAAACACTTAGTAGAGAGTGAGGTAGAAGCTGTGAGTTTATTTGGGACGATATTCATCAAAGGGGCTGCGGGTTTCATATTGGTTGAGTTGTTCCTTTAGCCCAGTTGTATAGTTGCTTGTGTTTTTTTTAATGGCATACCTGTGGAAATCATCTCTCTTGTCTTCTAGCATAGTGATGACATGTTGTTTTTGTAAACCTGTTTTTGCTTCCAGTTCTATCGTACCAAAATGGGTTTTTGGTTAAAGGAATTGTATGTAATTTTTTACCATACTAAACCATAAAAACTGCAGATATTTAGGAAACATGCTACGTTTACATACTTGTTTCTCTGAAAAACAGTGCTACAGCAAGTTATTCGATTTTGAAATGTGTGTTCCGTGTCGGAATGTCGGTTTTTGTTTTGATGTGTGTGACTCCGCCCAGTGCCAGTTTACCCAATTGTATTTCGACACGCCAGGTTGCAAGTTGATGGAAAACACAGCATACTGCAACCATGGAAGCCAGTAAATGAACTAGATCACAGACTGTACACAACCTAAAAAGCCTTAGCATCCATCTAAAACGTTGTATGACCAGAAGAATATTAAATTTCAATTCACATTTATTTGTATGCCACTTTTCACTATACAAATCGTTGCAAAGCAGCTTCACAGAAAATGAAAATAAAATTATATTTCTGGGGATTTGAGGTCAAACACACTCCGTTGGAGATGCTTAGTAGAGAGTGAGGTAGAAGCTGTGAGTTTATTTGGGACGATATTCGTCAAAGGGGCTGCAGGTTTCATATTGGTTGAGTTGTTCCTTTAGCCCAGTTGTATAGTTGCTTGTGTTTTTTTTAATGGCATACCTGTGGAAATCATCTCTCTTGTCTTCTAGCATAGTGATGACATGTTGTTTTTGTAAACCTGTTTTTGCTTCCAGTTCTATCGTACCAAAATGGGTTTTTGGTTAAAGGAATTGTATGTAATTTTTTACCATACTAAACCATAAAAACTGCAGATATTTAGGAAACATGCTACGTTTACATACTTGTTTCTCTGAAAAACAGTGCTACAGCAAGTTATTCGATTTTGAAATGTGTGTTCCGTGTCGGAATGTCGGTTTTTGTTTTGATGTGTGTGACTCCACCCACTGCCAGTTTACCCAATTTTTTCGACACGCCAGGTTGCCAGTTGATGGAAAACACAGCATACTGCAACCACGGAAGCCAGTAAATGAACTAGATCACAGACTGTACACGACCTAAAAAGCCTTAGCATCCATCTAAAACGTTGTATGACCAGAAGAATATTAAATTTCAATTCACATTTATTTGTATGCCACTTTTCACTATACAAATCGTTGCAAAGCAGCTTCACAGAAAATGAAAATAAAATTATATTAAAACACAGATAAATCAGCTCATCAACAGTGTATGGCTCTTTGATTTCCATGCGTTCATTCCTGTTGCGCGTCCTCAATCTGGCAACCCATGTGAGAATCAAATCTGAGGAGGAGGGGGCCGGACAAACTTTCCAATATTTTGAATTTGGACTTACGCTAGCTGTTAATATTACATACTGCATCCTTAAATGCCTGAAATAAGTCTGTGGTAACACAAGCTCAAGATATTTTCACATTTTATTTTACGACATAAATTACGTCGGCAACTTTAAAACATGGAGCTTACATGGAGCTAAGTTCTGTTTTTCCCTATAGGAATTACAGTTGTAAAGCATAACCAATAGTCTACCCTCTTTGAAAACAAAAATAATATGAAATGCTTTAAATATAAGCACATGCTCACTATTTCTACTTTGAAAGCCTCTGGCATGATCACCTCATAGACTTCCCTTATAAATGTATTACTGTACAGTAAACAAGTTTTTCTTTGTTTATGAACTAAAAAGAAGGTGAACTGTGTAAATTCATAGAGGTGGTTTGTAAGTCAACTGGTCTATTACCCCTGAGGGATGTAGATTATAGTAAGTGTAAAGATAATATGATTGGACCATTTAAGCCATCCTCATTTGCCCCTTTTTATGCAAATTAATTCAGAAAGCACTTACGGCTCTTTATTAAGTCGTTAACATTGGTTTGCTGATTCACATTTTTATTTGCTGTTTGATTGCCAGTAAACATAACCTTTGCTGCACTGCAGTTGCTAATGGAGTTGTCATTTTAGGATTGCTGTCTATGATTTCTACCAATTAGGCGTAAAATGGAGCTTTGTTTGTGAAAAGGTGTATGAAATCTTTCCTAAACATACCAGATTCTCTGTCATAGCTGGACTTTTGACTATATTCACAGTCCACAGTGTGCTATTTGTAGCCAAGAACGGATATGTTTGCTGGAAAACAAACACAAAAAGTGTGTTTATATGCTTTCATTGATTCTTGCAGGTTTTGAATGACTGACGCTCAAATTGAAAACTTTTTGTTTTGCACAAGTACCCTATTTTTATTTTATTATTATAATTTTTTTTTTTTACATTTTATTATTATTAATTATTAAAAAAAAATGTTTTTATATTTTTTAAATCGTATTTTTTTTTATCATTTTTATTTTAAGGTACTTTAAGGTAAGATTTTTGACCTGCTTTTTTGGGAACTTTTATTTAAATTTTATTATTAATATAATTTTAAATGCTATTATTTACATTTTTAATGTGAAGTAATTTATTTGTTTATTTATTTATTTATTTTTTGAGCAAGTACACTTGTTTAAGACAAACTTTTAGTTTTTTATTTTATTATTATTTTTATCTTATTCTTTTTTTATTATTTAATTTTACAATTTTAAATTATTTTTATTTTTATGTTATTATTTTATTTTATTTTAAAAGTGCCATTTTGGATTGTTTTGGCCTGCTTTTTTGGACAATTTTATTTATTTATCTTTTATTTTAATATTATTTTTTATTTTATTATTTATTTTTTCCATTTTAATAAAAAAAAATCTATATTTTTGAGCAGGTACACTTGTTTAAAGGGGTCATGTGATGTTGCTAAAAATAACCTTATTTTGTGTATTTGGTGTAATGAAATGTGTTTATGCAGTTTAAGGTTAAAAAAACACATTATTTTCCACATACTGTACATTATTGTTTCTCCTCTATGCCCCGCCTTTCTGAAACGGTGAGCGGAGGCCGGTGGCTAGAGTGAGCGGAGGCGGCGACTGGCGAATTTGACGAAGGAGCGGCCGGCGGGCTTGCGGCAACCACATGTGACGACCCCGGGCTGAAAGCCGATCCAGTGATCCACAGCGTGAAGTTGATGTATTTCCTCAGCAACCAGCACGGATCAGCTCCAGGCATGACGAAGTGAATAGCGTCCTCTTTTGGAAGCCCAAACAAAGTAGTTTCACTTTCACAACGAAACACACAGCGCCTTCACGACATGGTGGTGGCAACAACAAAACTACAGTGAGAATAAAAGTTGCGCCTTCTTTCTTTGCGTGAACATTTGGGTGGCGTTATGCAAATCTTCCCACATCGTGACGTAGATATGTGGGGGTGTGTTAGATAAAATGCGTTGCACACATCTGAATATTTGGGTTGAAGTGTTCTGGAACAGTGTTGTAAATACAACTTAACCACTGATTTCTAGTCGTGTCCTCTTTTGGAAGGCCAAACAAAGTAGTTTCTCTTTCACAACGAAACACACAGCGTCACACATTGTGGCCTAGATATGTGCGAGTTGTTTTAGGTAGGCGTGGTTAACTCTTAACTTTTATAAAGAATATCTCTTTGGATTTGAGACTTTAGTCTTTGCAACTTTACAGATCTTCTTTATGCACCAAGAGCTTGTAACACTCCAAAGAGAAAGGAAGAATTGAAATCGCATCATATGACCCCTTTAAGACTTTTTTATAATTTGATTTGATTTTGATTTTGAAAGGTGCCATGCCTGATTGTTTTGGGCTGCTTTAATCCCTGTATGTGCCATCTTGTCCAGAGATTTCACATAGAAACACATCACATGTGAAAACCGCAGACTGTAAAGGTTAGAAGCCATAGAAGATCACTAGCTCAGGTATAATACATGCAGCGGTTTGCATTTTCACAGTAAACGCTCAGCTCGCGAGTCTGGCAAGCTTCTGGTCCCGCAGAGCAAAGCTGAATGATAGTAGTGAAACAAAAGAGGAGGGAGTCCATTAGTGAGACGTCAAGAGATATATATTTCAGCCGCCTGTCTTCCTCACTTCTGCGTAGCGGTAACGAGATCTGAGACTACTTTTCCTTCTCTGTCTCTTTCTCTCAGAGCACACATGTTTTTTTTGTCTGTCTCTTTGCTCAGATAAGAGCAGGGTTTCCCCTGGATGGCGGGTGATCGGGGAGATAAACAGGCTGAGAGCAAATGGAATCTGAAGAGAACTTGTTCAGGAGGCTTTTGTGTGGGAGCACAGATGGGGAAGAGGTGTCAAAAGTGCCTCTTCACGTCTCACTGCCGGCAGAGGCAGATGAGAGGCTCAGGAATGAAGTGATGGCCTTTACTGGTAATAAGAACAAAACACACTTGCAAGGAGAAGGCACATAAAGAGAAACGCGCTGTACTCATGCAGTGAACTGCACACTGATGAAGTCTGGACAAAACAGAGTAGTATTTTTGATAGCAATGAGTACAGACCTGCTGCTCAGTTGATAAAGCAGGATGGGAATTCACATACTGATAAAATGTATACCTTAAATGCATTGTAAGTCGCTTTGGATAAGCATACCTGCCAGATGAAAAAGCTTTAAACTGACATTTATTTTCTAGCATTTTTAGAAGCCTATGCTTTTCTTGAATGTCAGGGAACATTTGACCCTGTGGTTGAAGGCTCAGAGATGACAGGTAGGACATTTTAGAGACTTTAAATCCCAAAGTTATTCAGCTTTTCAAGCTGAATGCTCTGCTGGCTAATGTGTACTTATAATGCACTGAAAGTTAAAAGTTGCAAATGCTTACACTACCATTCTAAAGACAGATGCATCAAATCGATCAGCTTTTTATCACTTTTTGACAGTCAACATTGATAATTAATAATTAAAAGAAATGTTTCTTGAGCAGAAAATCAGCATATTAGAATTATTTCTGAAGGATCATGTGACACTGAAGACTTGGAGTAATGATGCTGAAAATTTAGCTTTGTGTCACAGGAATAAAATAGAAAAACATATAAAATTTCTAGTAATATTTGACAATATTGTTTTCTGTATTTTTGATCAAATAAATATAGCCTTAAGAGACTTCTTTCCAAAACATAAAAAAATGTATTTCCAACCCTAAACCTTTGAACTATGTTGTATTTACATTTACATTTAGTCATTTAGCAGACGCTTTTATCCAAAGCAACTTACAAATGAGGACAATGGAAGCAATCAAAATCAACAAAAGAGCAATGATACGCAAGTGCTATAACAAGTCTCAGTTAGCCTAACGTATACACATAGTTTTTTAAAATTATATAATAAATAAAAAGAAAACGGATAGAATAGAAAAAGAATAGAGCAAGCTAGTATTAGGGGGAAGTCGTGGCCTAATGGTTAGAGAGTCGGACTCATAACCCAAAGGTTGTGGGTTCGAGTCTCGTACCGGCAGGGATTGTAGGTGGGGGGAGTGAATGTACAGCACTCTCTCCCACCTTCTCCCACCACGACTGAGGGGGCACCAGTAAAGTGTTACCAATTTTCTCAAAATTGCATGATATAAACTCTGTGGGTTATAAAGTCAGTATTGCATGATAGAAACTCGCAGTTGTGAGAAAAAAACTCAGAATTGTGAGATCTAAACTCGCAATTCTGACTTTTCCTTGCTCTGAAAACTTGGAATTGCAAGAAAAAGTTTTTATCTCGCAATTCTGACTTTATTTCTTTATCACGAAATTCAGAAAAAAAAGTCTAATTTCTGAGATGTATACTCACAATTGTGAGAAAGAAGTCAGAATTGTGAGATTAAAACTCGCAATTACCTTTTTTAAAATGATTTGTTATCCAGTGGCGGAAACGGGCATTCATAGGAAAAAGACTTCTAATTTCACGTCTCCAGTTTCTCAAAAATGTTCTCTAAATTGTTGAGGATGCTTTTTGCCTGATGGATGATGAACAGGTGTAAAAATTTCAAACTGATCAACATTTGCAGTTACATGTACATTTTATACAAATCAACTTTTATTAAATGTTTATTTATTTTGGCTAAACACACATGCATCTGTCGCTTTAAATTCCCCAGCTCGTTATAGCACGATGGATTCTGATTGGCTGTCAAAGTTTGTATCGTTCATCAGCTGGAAAAAAAATCGTTTTGAAAGTGATTCCAACGATATCGTTTCTCTGTGCCTTTATCGTTATAGTTGTGGTGTGGGCTTAGCTATTCTTTAATATTGAGAACGATTTTTAGAACTATATCTTTATCGTTATCATTATAGTTATCGCGCTTGGTGTAAACGGGCCTTTAGACATAAAGGTTTCAAAAGGATTTGTTCCCCACAGCAATTCCATAGCAAGAAGAGCCTTCTAGTGAACATTTTTTTTCTTATACCAAATTTACACGGCAAAGGTGGCACAGAGGCGCTTCTGAAGTGGAATTTAGGTGTCTTTAGACAGACTGTTTAATATTGCTCAGAGGTGGCATACATGCATTTACACAGCATTTGATATGAGGAGCTGAGTCAGAGCTGGCTTAATTTAGTCTGGCTTTTATGCTGTACTATATCTTTACACATCATTTTGAGCAGGCATATAGATGCTTTAACTCAGCTGTGTTAAGATGCCTTTAGTGTAAGAATATTTTAATAATCTGATGAACAGTTTTCATTATAAATATCCTTTTGTGCAATTAAAAAAGGTTTCATAGATGTTAAAGGTTCTTTGTGGAAAGTGTAGATCTCATTCAGAATACCATTCAGATGCATTCTTTGGACTTGCAGAGTAAACAACCACAACCACTTAGCAACACACTACAAAACCCAGTCAGAGCACACCCCCAAAACAAATCTAGCTTAGAGAACATTGAGACATTTCATACTTGAATGAAAGATGATTGAGAACTCGATTAAGTCAGTGAGTTATGAAAGATCAGCCTCTGGGATTAGTCGGTTGAGTTTGACCCGAACTTTCATAGATCTTTTTGTGAAGCTAATGACATACAGCCGCATGTCAGTAGCTTATTCAATCTTTCTCTGGCTGATTTCATCTGCTGTGTCTCTCATTGCTCTTTCCCCGCTCTCTCAATCTTTTCTTTGTCGTTCTTCCACCCAGCCGTTCTTCTTCTACAGATACTAGTCAACTGCTCATCTCGACAGCTGTCTGTCAGACCATCACTGCGGTTAATGAGGGGGGAAACCGAGCCAAAGCCTCACACACTCTTTCCCAAGCGATCCCTCATCAACCCAGCACTTTCATCATCTTGACGTGAGGGAGAGGCCATTAAGACAGTGACAGATGATTATGCCGACCAATCGCCAGCTGAGATTGATAGATTTGTGCATGTGTGTATAGGGTTCATTCATAAGGAGCCACTATTGCAGCCATCTTCAAGGTCATGGATTTATGACTAACCGTTTTTATATTCTTCATATTACAGATCCACACATTTAACTGTCAGATGAACTGAATTCACCCAACCAGATTTCCTTTTGTGTTGCACAGAAGAAAGTCATATAGGTTTGACATGACATGATGGTGAGTAAAGGATAACATTATAAAGCAAAGTTATAACTAGGCCGCTGTTAGTAATAGTTTCTCTGTTGACGGTACGGGGGAAATATGATAAAATGTGTTAAGCAGAGCTTTGAGGAGTTTATGCAAAACTCTTCGAAATGCAATTATAATAAGGATAAATAAAAGAGTTTGCACATTTTGGGGAATGTGTTGAATTTTGTGAACGCTGGGCATTGGAATTGATCTTTCTATGTTAGTATCTTTCAACCATCATGCGATTCAGTTCATATTGGCATGGTTAGCAAAGACTGGATGGGCACAGAAGATGGACATATGAATCTGTTTTTTAAAAGCTGCAGACTATGATTCCATCCAGTCTGAGTATATAAAACATGTTTTTTAGAACTCAAATAGATTTTTTAGTTTTCTCATGCATTTCCTAGCGACGAGGCATGTGTTTCTGTGTCAGTTTGTTGTGTTAGGAGGGACATGAAAGTCTATTGTGTGATCCTAAAATGCATCATGCCCAGTTTTTCTCTGTAAACAATTACAAAGTCGGCAAGTTAAAACTCATAAGTCAATATATTTCCAATGATGCTATTTCAATACTTGTACTTTGTAGCAAGCTAGTATGGAAACTTGTACCTTTCCGGGTTGTTTGTCTCGGCTGGCATAACCTCTCAGAATATTCAGGTACAGTAAATTTCTCAGTCTCTTTGATTTTTGTTTTGTAACTGGTCATCCACTATGTCCCACTCAGTCTATTTTTTGCACTCGTATTGGTTATATACATTTAGGGGTGATTTGCATTTAAAAATCTGAGTAAGAGTATTGGAATAAATAAAAAAAAAAAACCCGCAAGGTATAGAAACACGTTGAACTACTTTTAACTTGAGCGCCTTGTTTTTACAACACTGTTGTGTGAGAGATGCGTGTGTAACAGTCAAACACATTGAAAAATCTGCACAGTGGAATGCAAAAACATGTTTTTTTCTCCCCATTTTACTGCCCATTTTGTTTATTCTGTTGCTTTGTGTCTAGGGGCTGTTCACACAGAATGCGTTTTTGCATTTAACTTCTTTGAGACGTCGTTCTCAAGCCTGCCCGCCCGCCACCGCTCACTCATGCCGGCCTCCGCTCAATCTAGCCCGCCGTGTGTGACGCTGTGTGTTACACACGGCGTAACACATATGGTATCAAAAAGTTGGCCTTCCAAAAGAGGACAGGACTAGAAATCAGTGGTTAAGTTGTACTTACCAACACTGTTCCAGAACAGTTTAATCCAAATATTCAGATGTGTGCAGCGCATTTTATGGAGGACTGTTTCCTGATCCTGGTAGAGTAGACTACAATGCCACCTGTACTGACTCACAGACTGTAAGTACGTTTTTTATATTTAATGAATTTGCCATTGACGAATAAACGCGAGTTTTGAGCAGTGTAGAGTAGCGCTTTTTGTTTGTCATTTCTCCGATCACAAATGCAAACATGGTTTTATGTTTACACGGCGCGATGCAACACAACGTGTAAAAAGACAGTATTATAAGTCATTATAATCCGTAATTATGTCCCCACTGGATGCAACAAATGCCTCGTTATAATGGGTTTTAATGTTTTTGTCTCGTCGTGCCGGGACAAGGCATCACAGCATAGTAAGGGGCGTAACATTTCCGTCACACGCTTGAGGTATTCGGCCAATCACAACGCACTGGATAGCTGGCCAATCAGAGCACACCTCGCTTTGAGCTTTGTCAAAATCTACACGTTTCAGAAAGGCGGGGCATAGAGGAGAAACAATAATGTACAGTATGTGGAAAATAATGTGTTTTTCGAACCTTAAACCACATAAACACATTTCATTACACCAAATAATTTTCTTTTTAGCAACATCATATGCATAAGCATTTTTAGTGGCCTTTTTATTGATTTAGTGACTCTAAATTTCTATATGTTTTTGCATTTAAAAACACAAGACAGGGCAGTGGAATGAAAAGTTAAAATAAGTTAAACTTTATTAAACTAAAAAAAAAAGATTGTTTTTCAATTTATTTAATGTTACGTTCATGTTTATGTTAAGTTTATGTTCAATTTATTTTAACTTGAGCGCAGTGTTTTTAGAATGCTGTGTCATAAGTGAAAGCAAACAGCTGAGAAAGAAAACACTTTTAACAGTATATTGCATCCGGGCAGCTCTTAAAGTGACAGCAGTCTAATATTCCGGCTGTCTTTCATTCATGGTAATCACACAACAAAAGGGAGACAATCTGTCACTGCTTCTGACTAAATCACTTTTGTAACTTTAATAAGAAGAAATATATATTTAATTTACACAGTGAAGAATATGCAGTGTTTTTATACATTTGATTACTTTATACAATGTATGTAGCATTTCTTATTTATTTGCTCTACTGTAGATTTTTTTGTCCTGTAGTTTAGTTTCTTATTATTTAATCGCTGACTGTTCACTTGTCTTCAGTGAGCTTGAGTTTTAGTTTTTTTTCTTCTCTCTTTAATTTAGGCTAGTATTAGTTTTTTGTGATATTGACACTGGTGACAATAATTATGAAATGTTTATATGGAATCAAAAATGTTGACATCATAAAGAACTTATTCTTACGGACTGAAGCAAAAATAACTATATCATGATATATATAATTACTGTGAAATGATATAATAAATAGACATGATATAACTATCTGTAAAACCTTGTTTACACGAGTCAGTAACTCATAAGCAGAAGTTACTCCACTTGAAAAACTACTCATGTCCCCAAAGGATCATGAAACCACTTTACAGCTCAAATAACAAACCCTAATAATAAACCCTCATTGCATTGTGCATTACTGTAAACAAGCTTCCATTCATTTTTACACACTGAGGGACGAGTCAAAATAATTTTCTGTGATAACAGACAGTGGGTTGCAGATGCTGTCCATTCACGTTAAGTTGTAAATAACCTGAGACTTTCCTATGAACTCTTTGCACTACAAGTTTACCACGTTTCGCATCAACATTAATGTATAATGCGGCCCGGTGTGTATCTCTCATGCCAGCAGAGAGGATATAGCAGACTGCATTTTCCATTCAGACGACATGAGAGCGTTAAGGAGATACATTAGCACCTAGATATTACTCTGTGGGTGCTGTGTCATTTCAGTGTGTTAAATCATTCAGGAGAGCTATGGCTTTTACCTCCTCTGTCAGAAAAGTACCCAGAATGCAGTGTGACAGTGCAGCCCCTCGGCCACATCCACAGATATAACTTCAGCTCTAATATCTCGCCTTGTCCAATTTCAGTGGGCATGGGGCAGGGGGCACGAGAAGGGTTATGCATACAGAACATTTCGTCTTTCTCCTCTGGTTCCCGCAGTGGTTGCAGTCCCTAGAGAGACACCCGGCTGCTCTGAGAGCTCTGAATAATAAACTTGCACACAAATAGGGTGCTGTTAGCAAGCACTCATTTT
This sequence comes from Sinocyclocheilus grahami, assembly GCF_001515645.1. Lineage (NCBI taxonomy): Eukaryota > Metazoa > Chordata > Actinopteri > Cypriniformes > Cyprinidae > Sinocyclocheilus > Sinocyclocheilus grahami. The sequence continues at coordinate 193,350 of NW_015505935.1, forward strand.
AAGTGACTCGTCTCGGTTGCTTTGAGACTAGAATTGGGAATCAAGAACCGGATCCCTTTTTGAAATAAATACCGGAACCAAATTATTTTTATGACCTCATTTCTGTTAATGGTATTGCACGTTTTGTGGTAAGACCACAGAAAGATTAAATTGTCTATTGTTGTTATGTATTCCACTTCAGATGGTTTTGCAGGTGTAAAATGTAACAAATATTAAGTGGCAACTTGTTATTCTTTATAGTTATTTTTCAACAGCTTATTGAGGAGACGTATGGAAGCCTGTTTTCGCCACTGAATAAAAAGTACAAAAGGTAATGGCGACTTTTTATCTCAATTCAGACTTTTATCTACCAAATCTGAGAAAGAATTGCAAGATATAAACTCTAAAGGTTTTTAAAAGGTTTCACGTATACACGACAACGTTTTCAAAACGATTCACGTTTACACATATCCGCGAAAATGGCCAAAAACGCTGTATTACATATATGCCAGGCCAGTAGTTGGCGCTCTCACCTTGTTAGTAAACAGTACCTGTAGGAAAGTGAAGATTATATGATGTATATGCTGCATCTCCGTTGTTGGTTGTAATATTGGTGAAGTAAATCCACACTTTGCTGAAGAAGCGTTAGCAAACTATTGAGAAGCAACAACAGTACCATATACTCCGCCATTGTTGTGTATGTTTGTTCGTGCTTGCCTTTAAAATCGACACTTACTGCGCATGTCTACATACCTAACACGTATTACGCATGTGCATGACGTCACTGTTTTAAAATATTACTGTTTTGGGTGTTTACACGGAAACGACAACGGTGCCGTTTTCAAAAACTTCCACTTTGAAACCCATTTTCAAAAATATGCGTTTTCAGTCCCCAAAACGCTGTTGTCATGTAAACGAACAGTCAAAACGCATAAAAAGTTTCCCATTTTTGGCTGAAAACATTGTCGTGCAAACGGCCCCTAAAAAAAAAATTATATAAAAGAAAGCCACAAGCCGCATTACCCTTTAAATTGCGCTTTTTTTTTTATTCAAAAATTGCGAATTAAAAACACACCTAATGGAAATGCATCGATTTCACAAAAACTCCCATATGTCACAAAAAATTTTTTTACGCTCGCATGAGGTGGTTTTTCAGGCAATTCGAAAAAGGAATATGTCGCAAAACTGCAAAGGAAACATTTTTTTCGCATTTACAGGTCACCTGGCGTATGTAAAAGTAATATGATCATTCTTTAATGTACTGTAATCTCCAAGAAACACCTCATACATGGCTGCTCTCACGTATAAAGGGCTTTCCTTGCCATTAATGCTTGGAAAACCCCCTTTTATTTACACTGCATTTCGGCTTTGACAAGGCCACCGGAACTGATAGGGCCACTCTAGTCAATGCTTGTGTTTATACCAGCCGCGCCGTGGCATGTTTCAGAAGCATCCCAGAAGTGACTCTCTTTGCTTTGCTAAAGATACATGTCTAAGTCACCTTCAATTAAAAATAATGGCTAGTGCGGTGGCTGCAATATACATAAACCTACCAGCATCCATTGCCATCAATTGACTTATCACGAGAGGAAAAAATATGTTTTAGTTGCATAACTTCAGTTAATGGAAACGAAAAGGGGCTTTGATAGAGAGATGTGCTATTAAATGATCAAAGTTCATTCAACAAATTTCACCAGTTGGACGATAGATGGAAAAAATTAAGTAAGGCCTGATTACTTAGACTTGGGCCAGTAAGTAGCCACCCAGAACCCCTTAGCAACAGCCTAACAACTACTTACCTAGCAGCTCCATTACAAAATGCTAGTTAAAACCACTCAGACCACCTTAGCAACTGTATAGCAACACCTTGGAAACTACCCTAGGCAACAGGTTTGCCCCTCAGAATTCTAGGAAGAATCTTTGAAAGGAATCTGAATCAAAATCCTTAGAATTTGAATTCCCATCCACCTGTGCACTTTTTCCTTTTAGTTTGCCATCATTTAGTTCACTCCTTTTACCTCACTTGGTTTCCTTGCACTTCTTAATTTTGGAAGTGATAATGTCCTGTTCTTGGTTAATAAACACATCTTTTGGCCTTATGTGTGGCCATTTGCCGTGAAATTATAAACATTTACGCCGCATAAGTTTAATGGAAAAATGGATAGTCCCTGTGGAAGATGTGTACAGTATATCGCTGTATTGTTAATGTGTTTTCTCCACATACTGTACTCATAAAGTGCATAATACAAGGCATTTTGGACTCAACAAGTCAGAAACGACTCGAGAAGATGGTTTTATATCAGAATGACTGACAACTCCAGGAGGCTCTACGCGGGACAGCACTGTGGTTGAGCCGTCTAACGTGGCACAAAGCAGTTTGGGTTTGTTTATCTTGTGCAGGGCCGAGACTGACTCATGCCTACTCTGCTAATTAAATCTCAGTAACACATCAAAGCAGGGCTAAGCTAATGTTTCCACTGGCTTACTCTTGAGGTAAGACTCTGCGCTAATTCATAATGAGGGAATTAAAAGATTATCCTAAGAAGATTACAATGATGCATTGTATCACCAAAGTTTTATTACATATTATAAATAATGCAAGTCATTTATTTGTCATAATAATCACTGCGCTCAGAGGCGAGAGAAAAGTACTCTGTGTGTGTCAGGTTTTCCTTCAAGGGGCACTTCATCACTTTTCAAACCATCCATTATGAAAAAATTACCTTATAGGAAAACAGCATCATTTAGTGGTGCATCAGAGGCTGTTGAGATGCAGGACGCTGCAGCCCTGCGGCGCTGATAGAGACGGCTGCATGCTTCCATAGTCAATTCCAAACGAAACACATTTTTCTCTCGCTGAACATTTGATACTCATACCACATTTTTAATTAATGTGAGGTGCCAGGGGCCACCGAGACTTGATTTAATAGTAATTGTGGCTCACTGTTTAATTGCAGCTCGACGCTTGAAACTTCAATATACGATACAATGCGGCACAAACAGCAAGATAGAATTAAACCATTCTCTCACTTTTCTCAGAGAGTAGTTTAATTAGCAAAATAATTAACATTGTAATATCTATCTATCTGTCTGTCTGTCTTTCTGTCTATCTATCTGATGTTCTATCCATCCGTCCATCTGTCTGATGTTCTATCTATCTATCTATCTATCTATCTATCTATCTATCTATCTATCTATCTCTGTTCGTCCGCCCGTCTGTCTGATGATCTATCTATCTGTCTGTCTGTCTGTTTGTCTATCTGTCTGTCTGTCTGTCTGTCTGTTCTTTTAAATAAATATTTTTGAGAATATCAGAAAAATGTATTTCCTAGCTATACATTTTTTTTATTTGTTTGCTTGTTCGTTTGTTTAAAAATACATTAATTTTGTTTTATTTAAAGAAATATTTTTATTAAAATCAGAAATTGTCCGCCCGTCTGTCTGATGATCTATCTATCTGTCTGTCTGTCTATCTGTCTGTCTGTCTGTCTGTCTGTTCTTTTAAATAAATATTTTTGAGAATATCAGAAAAATGTATTTCCTAGCTATACATTTTTTTTATTTGTTTGCTTGTTCGTTTGTTTAAAAATACATTAATTTTGTTTTATTTAAAGAAATATTTTTATTAAAATCAGAAATGTGTATTTCCTGCTAGATCAATCAATCAATCAATCAATCAAACTAAATTTTGTTGTCTGCACTAATTGAATGTTTTTAACAGATTTAAAATTCATGTATATTACAGAACAAAACATGAATGTCTGTTTAAAATTGGGACCGTTTTGCGACAGTTGCTAATGTTTTCTGAGTGGTTACTAGGGCGTTGCTGATTACTAGATTGTACTGTGTGGTTGGGTTCTATTTAGTGTTTTAATTTTACAATCTTGTATTGTACACATAAGTATCACATGTGTATTCTCCCAGCAATTATGTTTTATTTATTTATTTTTGTTCATTTTATTGTCCAGTAGTCTCCTCCTCAGCAAGCTCCATGATTAAATCATTCATGTCTGTTGCCTCAACATTACTTCCTAAATGCTATAGGAACTACAATGAGTGTTATAACAGTAAACCCATGGTAAACTTTTATAAGGAGTAGTTGAGAGTCTGTGCACAGGTACAGTCACACAATTATTAAACGAAACCCACCTTCTAGACTATCAGCATGTGGTGAATGGTGTCACCCGTGCTGGACGTCCACGGCCGCTGGTCACATGAGGACACGTGTCTTATCGCCCCACAGCAGCCCTGACAGCAGGTCGTCACACTTATCTTCATGCTGTTGTGGAAAAACAACAACAAATCCTGCTTAGATCAAACCTCAGGTGAGAAACCAGCCTGCTGGCCAATTAAATATATAATGCAGGATCAAACGCATGCTAATCTCCTTTGACTTAGAAATGAAGGGATGGGTTGAGGTTTTTAATCAATTCTGGCTAGAAAAATGGCAAAATGGGACATTAAAGATCCCATGAAGAAGTCATTCTGCTAAGATCTGAAGACAAATGGTGTCTTACTAGTTCCAATAGTGACCTCTAGATGGTAGTGTGGCTATTAAAACAGTTTAGCTGAGCAATGCAGTGAAGTACATTTATCTGACTGTTTCTAAGCTATTGAATTGCTCTGTATGTAACCCAAACAGGTTCAGTGCTCAGAAAATGGTTGAAAAGGGGAGGTTACTGAAGGTCAAATGATGTTGTTTTCATTGATTATAATGAGCAGCATATGAAAACATCCCGGAAGGAAGAAGCCGTGCCGGAGTGCTTTTATCGAGGGCTGTGGGCTGATTTACTCCCTCAGACGCCGAGCAGCACCTGAAACTCGCCAGAGGTGAAATAGGAACGTCATAAATTTTCATGAACATCATAACAAAGTCATTTGGTCACACCCTAAAAAAAGATTATACGGGATGGAAACGGACGTTGTCTGGAGTGCAGAAGTGTGTCCTCAAAGTCCTGGGGCTTCGGTGAAGAGATGTCTGTCAGTCTGCCAGCTCTGAAACACAGGATGAGGCCTGACACTTTTGGCAGGCCCCTGTGTCAGTGCTTTAACAGATGTGACACTATCTTTTTCTCGATTCGTCTACCATCTTAAATATATCTTTTTTCAATGACCTTCTAAATAAGTAAATAAGCAAACGGTAAATCAATTACATTTTAATTAAATTATTTTATCAGCACTTTTCTGTATTTTTAGTATACTTTTATGATTTAATAATTACAATAGTTTTATAATATAAAATGATCTTAAATGATGTTTTTCAATTTCAGTAAATAAACCTTTGTTAAAAGTAACATTTTAATTAAATTATTTTATCCATAGTTTTCTGTATTTTATACTTGTACTTGTATACTTGTACTCTTAAATAATTATTTTCAGATTCTTTTCACCTTTTAAAATAATTCAATTATAATAAACAAATCAATTTTATTTTACAATATTATAATACAATTTATTTCATCCTTCCGTTTTAATATTTTTCTTAACTCATCCACTTTCTTAAATGCTTTTTCAATGACCTTCTAAATAAATAAATTAAAGTTAATAAATAAATATTGGTTAAATAGTCACATTTTAATAAAAATATCTATATTTTTCAGTATACTTTTTAAAATATTTCATGACTCATCCACTATCATCAATGATTTTTCAATGACCTCCTTAATGTATGTTTTTTTCAATGACCTTTAAAAAAAGAAAAATAATTTTTCATTAATTTATCCATATTTTTCCTATATTTTCTGTAAACATTTTTCACATCTCCTCCATTATCTTGAATTAATTTTTTGTTTTGTTTAACAAACTTGATTCAATGCATTAGAATGTACTTTTAGGAGGCTGGGGTGCTCCTTGTATTAAAGGTAACACTAATTTTCAAGTACTTTTATTGTCATAATGTACAGTCTATTAATGTACAACAGTATCCTAAAACTACCACAGGCCTTAGTGACATCAGCAGAGAAAGAAAGTCGTTTCAGAGATAAAGTTTGATGAAAGACTATAAAAACAAACCTTTTCTTTACTGACAAATCGCTCAGGATCAGTTCTGATTTCATATGGACTTTAACCTTGTCCTCTAATGTTTGTGTTTCTAGATTTCAGGACGACTGTCAAGACAGGGCGTTGTGTTAATGTGAAGAGTAAAAACACACCCTTCGATGTCAGTGACAGCATCACAACCGGCTGCTTTGGCTTGGGCCCGTGGCTTTGTGGAGACCCTGATCAGAGCAACTTTCAGGCCTGTCTGATTTCCATCAGTTTCATATATTTCTCAATATAATCTCTCACTCTGCCATAGTTTGTCTCTCATAGCTCGCTTATCTCCCTAACCCCATACTCTCTCTCCCTCTTGCTAACAGTGGTGAGTTTGGAAATCCTGCTGTCAAAAAGAGCGTCTGCTTTGCGAGTGAATAGGTCACTTTTTCTCAGTTTCTTTCCCGGAGCGGTCAGCACTACATGCGTTTCCCCCCTGATATCACGTCAATCTCAGAGCAGCCAGAGATGAATGCTTCTGACAATCTGACCCTTGGACTTCGGTGACCTCTTGACCTCTCCTCACTGGCAGCATGGTGGAGGTCACTGAGTGGTGAGAAAAATCTGACCGGGATGAACTAGCTTGTCAAACCGACCCATCATGTTGTCACCACAGCAACTATTACAAGGTCTGTATGTCTTTTTACTTTCATGATCAGGTCATTGCTACATTGCTACTGCCTCCACAGGCAGCTGTCTACTAAAACAGCATCCTAACTGAAATGAAACCTCATAAGTAATTGATTTGGACATGGACAGAAACTCCTGTGTCCTATAGGAGACTCCAGTTATAATTGATTTCCATAGACACCGATGTTAGCATGTTGCTTAGCTGAGGCATAGAAATACATAGCATGCACAGATATTGGTTAAAAGTCACTTTTTTTAAAAGTAACTGAATGTAAGTTTTTACCCTGAAATATCAGTTTTAAAATCATTCTGATGGTACAGTGACTTCTCATAAGGCGAATGGCTTTTGTCTCTTTCCAATTGTCTGTTCTAGGATTATTTAAGTTTGGTGAGCGGATACGAAATTCCACGAAAAGGGATTGTTTCTCGGCAGCAATAAATGCGCATGTACAGCGATCTACTGTAATTACGACAGTGAAATGAACTCTTTTAACTATAGGGGGCTCCAAATTCGCAAAAATACATACTGTACGGTTGCTCTAAGCGAATAATTTCAAATGTTTTTTTATTTAGTTTTCTATTTTCAGCATTCATTATTTTGAATTACTTTTTTTTTTTTTTTTTTTTTTTTTTTTGTGCAAATAAATAGCATTCTCAAAAATTGATTAAAATAGTTATATTTTTGTATTTTATTCATACTTTTTCAGTACACATTTATATTTTTTATATATTAAATAAATTTTTGTGCACAAATATTTAAAAAAAGGTATCCATTTTTTTCAGATAATTAAAAAATGTATTATTTAGTCAAACTTAGTATAAATAAATATTTTTTAATGAACTTCTAAATAACTTAAAATAATTGGCGTGCATAAATATGGGTTAAAATATTCATATTTTATTATTTTATCCATGTCTTTCCTGTGTTTTAGATATACTTGTCTAAATAAATAAACAGTATGTGAACATGTTGGTGCAAATAGTTTTGTATTTAAACAGTACTCATTTCAGCATTTTTCTTATCTCATGCATTATCTTAAAAAAAAAGAAAATAAAAAATGTTCAGTACATTCTGAGATTGCGTTTACCACAAAAAACACATGACAATTACTAAGGTGGTCAAAAGACCATGTCAGCATAACTGAACGTACCTATGATGCCTTAAAATTCTGTCATGACTGTATTTATTATTTTTTATTTAATGACCCTTTTTACAACGAGATATAACTGCCATTTTGGGAATGTGTAACATATGTGCTGCACAATATGTGTGTAAATGCTGAGAAATAGAATGTCTTGTTAATATGGTACATTCGTCGTCCTAGTCAGACTAATGATTTTAAATTGTTAACCGCCCTCTGGTCATAGCTCAGCGGATTTCACAATATTTTAAAATCAGTCGTCCCTTATGAAAGCCAGAGTTAACAAATGACATTTGAATCAGCCGCTGTGATCGAGCACCATAATGGATTAAATAGCACTGACATTTCAACACATGCGCCACATTTGACCTCTCATCTGTCACTGTTACACCACATGACCTCTGTGCTTTTAATCTCTCTCTCTCTCTCTCTCTGATTGTGATGTCCGGCTCATTTGTATTCTGTCCTAGTCTGACTATTTTGCTGGTGGCTGGAGCCAAAGTTGTGGCATCGGATAGATTTGAAAAGATATTAGAGTGAATCTCACAAAACTGTCAGGAACATGTCTGGGTCTTATTTCATAAGAAATTATAATTTGCTTAAAGAGAATGACGCCAATTTTTAGGACCATGATGATTTTTGTTTTGCACTGTGACATTATTACAGCACATTCCCCCCATTTCTTATTACTCAATTCTAAATATATAAATAATTTATAATAATAATTGCGTTCTCATTACTGTTGACAGGAGAATGTTTGGGAATTGTTTCCCCATTTTTTTTTCTGACAACAAATCATTATTTAGAAGTTCACCTTTGTCATGCAAATAATGTAAAAAAATGCCAAGAATCTTAATACAACCTCAGTAGCAGCAAAAGTATTTTGCATGTTTCGTAAGTATATAGTATTTGAAGTTGTGTAATATAAAGTAGGCAATCAATCAATCAATCAAAATACTAATAATAATTTTGGTGCAATGTGACCTGGACATGTTTTCTGTGAGACCCATACTGTTTATTAGCCTATATAATATTTTGTTAACCTCTCAATCCTAAAAATACTCTCTCTCTCTCTCTCTCTTTATAAACTAACTGTGTATATAAAGTATCACTCATAGGACAGGATCCATCTGTGGGTCCCAAACTCTTTGGTCAGGCTCATGCAGGAAGGTGAGAGGGAGAAGGCAAAATCCACTATCAACCTTCATCTGTGTTGCCTTGAAAAAGGGAGGGCAATGCCTGCTTCCTACTCTCTTTCGTCTTGGTACAGAGAGAGGCAGGGAAGCAGCAAGGAAGGAGGAATGGAGAGGCAAGACCAGATCTGGAAGAATACCTTTGCAATAGCAGATCTGAAAGTTTCAACTGCAGCTGAATACAAATGAGGACAGACTGTGTTGTAAAGGCAGGCGGCGGCTGAGTTTCTCTCCATGAGCACACACACGCTTCAGCTCACCGTGCTGGGGTTTAGTTTTCAATAACAAGTGATTATTACACGGCTGCAAATAAATAAATAAATAAATGGACACGAAATATTGATTGGATTTTAAATTAGTTTATTATGTGAGCCGAAAGAGACACAGAGTGGTATGAGACACTTGAAACTAGCACAGATGTGTTAGAAATCATTTTGCTGGGACGATGCTCAATTATACAGTTTAGCATCAATATGCAAAAATATTTTGGAATGAAAATTATTTTTAATAAACACCAGGTCCAAAATATCTGCATGTGGCTGTAAGCATTTATTCTGGCAATCAATTTATTCAATTACATCTGAATAATTTGGGCAGCGGATGCACATATAGTAATTAGCAGACATTTTAAAGGGGTCATATGATGCGATTTAAATTTTTCCTTTGAAAAATTTTTCCGTTGAGAGAGTGTTACAAGCTCTTGGTGCATAAAGAAGATCTGTAAAGTTGCAAAGACTAAAGTCTCAAATCCAAAGAGATATTCTTTAAAAAAGTTAAGAGTCAGCCACGCCTACCTAAAACGGTTTAGAAAGGCGGGGCATAGAGGAGAAACAATGATGTACAGTATGTGGAAAATTATGTGTTTTTTGAACCTTAAACCACATAAACACATTTCATTACACCAAATACACAAAATAATGTTATTTTTAGCAACATCGTATATGACCCCTTTAAAATAAAAGTGACTTGCAAGTTTACACTGATTATATAGTGTGGTTGATTGTATAAAAGTATGTTAATATGTTATTATTTTAAATATGAATACATTTGAGGGTGTTTGAATTTGATGAAAGAAAATAAATGCATAACGCTGAAATGGCTGACACAAAACTCTTGTGAAAACAAAACAGTAGACTAATTTTTGTAGACTAATTGAGACATACGGTGCTGACGCTTTAATGAGGGTTCTTATGACTGCAATCAAAACATCCACATGAAATTTGATTTTAGTGCTGAAATGATTTTAATTAGGGAAATCAAGCTGTCCATAATTACAGGAGCAACAGAGGTCTCTCTCCTCCATGTCAGAAAGCCACAGGACGCTTGATGTACGTCAGGACTTCATTAGCACAGACATGAGGTGCCAAACACAAAGAAAACAGTAAAACTGCTATTTATTTTCCCTCAAGAAACTTTTTAACAACCCCTCACACGATGTGAGCTCACACTCTCAGCTTAAAACACAGATTTCCCTATTGTAACCTAAAAATACATTGTATGGGTCAAAATGATTTTTCTTTTATGCCAAAAATCATTAGGATATTAAGTAAAGATCATGTTCCATGAAGATATTTAGTAAATTTCCTACCATAAATATATCAAAACTTAATTTTTGATTAGTAATATGCATTGCTAAGGACTTCATTTGGACAACTTTAAAGGCAATTTGATCAATATTTAGATTTTTTTGCAACCTCAGATTTCAGATTTTCAAACAGTTGTATCTCGGCCAAATATTGTCCTATCCTAACAAACCATACATCAATGCAAAGCTTATTTATTGTGATATTTATTATGATGTATAAATCTCAATTTCGAAAAATGCACCCTTATGACTGGTTTTGTGGTCCAGGGTCACATATTGTTATTTTAAATTTGATTATTTATAATTATTAATTATTATTAGTATTTTTTTGACAGTTCTGCAGCTGGATGGAATTCATTTTTATTGTTATTTTATTTTCTTAATTTGCTTAAATTAAGGCTACATTATGATGTAATTATGTCTCATTTTTGTAATCTAAGTGAATTTTTTAAAAACTTTTTAAAATGCAAAATTGTATATGACATGTGATTATTTTTTATGTATATAGTTATGATAAATATAAATGATAAATTAATAAATAGGGTCTAACATTAATTCATCTGTCAAATATAATAATTAAGTCTACCAAGCACTGATAATGTCTGAATGTTATATTAACAGACTATCCAAATTTTAATAAAACCTATACACAGATGTGTCCGTCACTTTAAAGGTATGGGTTATCCAAAAAGTAATTTACCCAGGTTGTCCTAAACCTGCATATAAAGTTCTTTCTTCTGTAAAACACAAAAGAAGATACTTTGAAGAATGTGGGTAACTAAACGGCTTCAGGTCCTCAGTAATTTTCATAGTAGAGAAAAAACACTATCAGACCAGAAACCCACATTCTTCAAATATTCCTCAACATAAGAACGAAGTTATTACAGGTGTGGAACAACTTGTGGGTGTGCACACGTTTCATTTTTGGGTGAACTGTCCCTTTAAGTCAGACAGTCCACCGTGAGCAGCTGAAATGCTCCTCTGCAAACTGCGCGCTCATCATTAGTTACAGCACAGACCCATTGATAACTTTCCCATTCACCCTACACCTGGAGCGCCTTGTGTTCAAAGGGCAGATGTGAGCTCTAGATGTTTTAATAACCAAGGGCTATTAGTATTATAAACAGTGCAACATACTTATTAGTTGATTAACTATGTGTTGGCATTTGCAAATCGCGTCCCGTATTGATCTGATACGGGACACACCATTTTACCTTTTAAATACGGGAAGATTCCGGGTGGCAACCCTAACTACTACTACTACTACTATTACTACTACTACTACTACTACTAATAATTATTATTATTGTTATCCTCGCTGTTTCCGTTGTTCTTTGTCATAGACTGTAAGGAGTTTTGTTGTTGAATTCAGTCAGGTCACAAACTATCGCGAGACACGTTGCTATAACGACAGATGTACACAGTTTCCACAAGCGGTAGTTCGGGAGACCGGTGTTGATGTAAGTAACGTTACTTAAAAAAAAACTAATTTTGATAAAGTATTGTTGATAAAGTATCTGGAAAATAAACACAATTAGTTCCTTTTAACAGCCCTCGCCTTTGTTTCTTATAATTATTCTAACTTAACGCCTAAATGTGCAGGGAGCAAGACTAATGAGAATATATTTGGCAGGTTTCACTCTTTTATCTCTTTTATATCTTTCATCTCAGTACATAAATAGTGAGGAATTATGATAATACCATGTTTTAGATGTGTAATGAGAGACTGTGAGGGTAGGTGTGGAGGCAAAGACAGAAGAATTTCGACAAATAATTCATCCAAAATTAATATTCTGTCCATGTTTTTTCACCCTTCCAAAACCTGTATGTAACCTGCATTTTTTCTTGAGTTTCCCCCCATACTATGACAGTTTAAAGTGGCTATGGCTGTCAAACTCCAAAAAACGACAACAAAAAAATCTCCATAAAAGTAGTCCATATCACACAAATCCTCAAATGCCATACATTTACATTAATTTATTTGGCAGACTTTTCTCCAAAGTGACTAACGTTGCATTGAAGGCCCTCCTTTCCAAGTTGTATCTCAAAAATAAGATGTCATTTTAAAGTTACACATATTTATTTTTAAATATGTGCTTGAACAGCAAAAATCACATTGGATCTGCCATTTTCATTTCCTATTTGAATCACTTTTATACTTTGTAAACACTTTCATGTGACTTTGTAAATATACATTAATCTAACTTGACATTCGTCATAGAAATGCCAATGCCAATCAAACCCAGTGCATATGTGCTTTCTCAAGGGTGTGGGTCACCTAAGTGCAGTGCCTTGCAGAAAGACACTGACATATAGTTAAAGGTCGCCAAAGACAACCTAAAGTTCTCAAAGACACCATTTGCATTAGGTTTCCGACTACTACACATCCATACAGTTCTGTTATGTTCCTTAGAATTTCGCTTTTGTCTAATGAAAACGTGCGGGTTAGTAAAGGAATAGTTCACCCAAAAATGAAAATTTGCTGAAAAATGTATTCACCCTCAGGCCAGATGTAGATATAGATGAGTTTGTTTCTTCATGGGAACAGATTTGAAGAAATTTAGCATTCCATCACTGTTCACAATGGGTCCACTGCAGTGAACAGGTGCCGAAAGCGAGACCAAGCAGCTGATAAAAAACATCACAATAATCCACAAGTAATTCACACATGACTCCAGGCCATCTATTAACATCTTGTTTTTAAAAAACAAATTCACCATTAAGACATTTTTACCTTCAAACCATTACTTCCAGCTAAAATACAAGTCCTTTATCCATGATATTGCTTTTACCAGTAAATAAAATTAATCTAATCTGAATCAGGAGAGAAATATGCACAGATCAAGCATTGTTCATAAACGAAAAGGTCCAGAACAGTTCTAAACAAAGATGTCAGTGGGTATTTATGTGAGAGGACAACAGGGGATGGACTTGTTTTTTTTTTTTTTTTTTTTATTGCTATAAGCAGAGCGACACTAATAAAACAGGAAAAAGTTAGAGTCACAGTAAATATGTAGCATGTAAAACGTATATTTATGTGTATTTTTTCCCCCAGGAATCTCCAGGAACTGCGTATGGAAACAGTGCAGCTGGATCAACATGCCAAGGAGATGGAGAGCAGACTGGAGGAGCTCAGACAGCGTATGAACCAGGAGAAAGAGGAGAGGGAGTGAGTAAAATAGGGAAGGGAGTTAATGAATGAGTGAGTAGATGAATAAATTAACGAGCCAAACAATGACTGTGACGGAGAGCGTTGAGATAAAAGAGGAAATGTAAACAATGAAACGGCAATGAATAAAATGAAAAACGTAGGAAGAGATAGCAAGTGAAAGAAAGAGAATGAGAGACTGTGAGGGTAGGTGTGGAGGCAAAGACAGAAGAATTTCAACAAATAATTCATCCAAAATTAATATTCTGTCCATGTTTTTTCACCCTTCCAAAACCTGTATGCAACCTGCATTTTTTCTTGAGTTTCCCCCCATACTATGACAGTTTAAAGTGGCTATGGCTGTCAAACTCCAAAAAACGACAACAAAAAAATCTCCATAAAAGTAGTCCATATCACACAAATCCTCAAATGCCATACATTTACATTAATTTATTTGGCAGACTTTTCTCCAAAGTGACTAACGTTGCATTGAAGGCCCTCCTTTCCAAGTTGTATCTCAAAAATAAGATGTCATTTTAAAGTTACACATTTATTTTTAAATATGTGCTTGAACAGCAAAAATCACATTGGATCTGCCATTTTCATTTCCTATTTGAATCACTTTTATACTTTGTAAACACTTTCATGTGACTTTGTAAATATACATTAATCTAACTTGACATTCGTCATAGAAATGCCAATGCCAATCAAACCCAGTGCATATGTGCTTTCTCAAGGGTGTGGGTCACCTAAGTGCAGTGCCTTGCAGAAAGACACTGACATATAGTTAAAGGTCGCCAAAGACAACCTAAAGTTCTCAAAGACACCATTTGCATTAGGTTTCCGACTACTACACATCCATACAGTTCTGTTATGTTCCTTAGAATTTCGCTTTTGTCTAATGAAAACGTGCGGGTTAGTAAAGGAATAGTTCACCCAAAAATGAAAATTTGCTGAAAAATGTATTCACCCTCAGGCCAGATGTAGATATAGATGAGTTTGTTTCTTCATGGGAACAGATTTGAAGAAATTTAGCATTCCATCACTGTTCACAATGGGTCCACTGCAGTGAACAGGTGCCGAAAGCGAGACCAAGCAGCTGATAAAAAACATCACAATAATCCACAAGTAATTCACACATGACTCCAGGCCATCTATTAACATCTTGTTTTTAAAAAACAAATTCACCATTAAGACATTTTTACCTTCAAACCATTACTTCCAGCTAAAATACAAGTCCTTTATCCATGATATTGCTTTTACCAGTAAATACAATTAATCTAATCTGAATCAGGAGAGAAATATGCACAGATCAAGCATTGTTCATAAACGAAAAGGTCCAGAACAGTTCTAAACAAAGATGTCAGTGGGTATTTATGTGAGAGGACAACAGGGGATGGACTTGTTTTTTTTTTTTTTTTTTTTTTTTTTACTTGAGGAAGCATTGTTGTGGATTATAAACTTGTATTTTGGCCAGAAGAAGTGGTTTAAAATTAAAATGCCTTTATGATGGATTTGTTTCTTACATACTTTACAAGACATTAAATGATGGACTGGAGTGGTGTGGATTACTTGTGGATTATTGTGATGTTTTAATCAGCTGTTTGGACTCTCATTCTGACGGCACCCATTCACTGCAAGGGGGTCTATGTTGAGCAAGTGATGTAATGCTAAATTTCTCCAAATCTGCTGAAGAAACAACCTCACGTCTTGGATGGCCTGAGGGTGAGTCAATTTTCAGCAAACTGTCATTTTTGGGTGAGTAATTCTTTTAAGACCAGTCTCTGATATGGGTACATTTAAAACTTTGAACAACGGCCAACTTGTGGTGTGAACGTACCCTTTGACACTTCGGATAACGCGAGAGGAAAAGGCATGCGAGTATATGTAGCCAAGGTAGAGAAGAAGTGGAAATGGAGCGAGGTGCCATTAGCTTTAAAATCTGATCGTCACATGGAGTATGCAGCTCCTGCAGGTAATCTCAGGTGATGGTTTGACTTCAGAGCGATCTGGTGTGATGGAATTAGCACAGCCATCGAGTGGAAGGAAATTGAGTCATCTCGGCTCCAGCAGCTCCGCTCTCACTGCATCGCCATGCTTGTCTTCCCATTTCTCCCAAACAAATTAAGATTAAGTGGGACCCTATGCCAAAACGAGGAAGGCAGGAAATTAGTTTTCTGTCAAAATAAAAGAATAGGAAAAAATAACATCAGTAGTTATTAATTTGATGTCTCTCTCTCTCTCTCTCTCTTTCTCTTCCCAGCCCGGTGCCTTTCCTTCAGCTCTTCATTAATAACAATAAAATGTGACCTGTGTAGGTCCACCTCATGAATTTATAGTGGCGGCCGTTTTAGACTTACATATAAGCTCATAACTCAAAAGGGGAGGGAAACACTACGGTAATGGGGTAGATGCAGCAAATACATCATATTCCCATATATACTTCCCAACAAATGCAAACATATACATGCAATCGGTCAGGATGAATTATGTTGAGATAGCATGAGGAATGAATTTATCCGTAATTTAACATATTTGTCCCTGGAAAGCGGATATATCAGTGAGGCGGAAAGCCAATCGGAGACAATAGCATGGCGTTATTCCTGTGATTTCTTCATGGGGATGGACGGCACCAAATGCACCTGTATCAATAACATAAGGCAGCACTTTGCGATAATTAGATGAATGAATGTAGGGAGAATGCAGCTCTAGACAAGATGTCTGCCAGATCTGGGCTGCGTACCGGAACTGTCATATTAAGGGATGTAAGCGGTACCATATCTAAATTGTGATTGCCTCCATACGGACGTTTTTAAATAAAACTGTTTTAGATTAGCTCTTATCGGCGACCATTAATCAAAGCAGAACTTCTGTTGCGGGTGCCGTGCTGGGAATGGTTGATGTTATCTTCCTCCATGCTCAACCTGCTCGCTGTTTATTGTAGCGAAGGCAGAGGACTAAAGGGCCACAGCTGAATTCATAAGAATAGATGAGAGCCGATGGGCTCTGGCCTTATGCTCGGTGGGCAAATAAACTGTACTCACAAAGTGGAGCGCTGAAACAAACTTGTAGTTTCTTTGCATACTTTGTTGTTGCTTGTCCCTGCAGAGCTGGACATCATACACTACGGTTTAAAAGTTTGGGGTCAATAAATTTGTTTTTAAGAAATTAATACTTTTATTTAGTAAGGATGCATTAAATTGGTAAAAAGTGACAGTAAATATATATTTATTTTTGGCAAACAGTAAAGACTTTTATAATGTTAGAAAAGATTTTGAATCCTGAAAAGAATGAATCACAGTTTCTACAAAAATATTAGGGCAGAACAGCCGTTTCCAACATTCATAATAAGAAGAAATCAGCAAATCAGAATTAGAATGATTTCTGAAGGAGCATGTGACACTGAAAATTCAGCTTTGCTTCACAGGAATAAAATACAATTTAAAATATATTAAGACAGAAAATTATGGAAGCCCATTTCTGCCACAGAATTAATTAAAAAGGTAATTGCAACTTTTTATCTCATAATTCACACTTTTTCTTGCAATTCTTGCAGTTTATATCTCACAATTCAGACTATTCTCTCAGAAACATAATCTCGGAATTGTGAGATATAAACTTGCAATTCTGAGAAAAAAGTTGTTTACATCTCGCAATTCTGGCTTTTTTTCTCTGAATTATAAGTTTACATCTCTCAAATCCATGACATGAAAAAAAAGATAATTGTGAATTTTTTTAGCTCACAATTATGTATTTTTTCACAGTTTTAAAAAGAGTTTATAACTTGCAATTCTCCATTTATGTATTGCAGTTCTGAGTTATATCTTGGAATTCTGGATGAATTTTTTAATGATGAACAAAAAGGTTATAGCATTATGAGCTAAACAAGTTTTTTTTTTTTCTTCATATTTGTATCTTTCCGAAACAAGCTTCCATAGAAAACATTTATTATAAATTGTAAAAATATTCCATCAATAGTTCAAGATGTTGTTCAAAATGGGACCAACATTTTGTGTATTTTATTTTTATTAAATGATGTTGTTAATAAATGGTAACTTATTAAATGATAATTTTTCCAAGTTCATTTATTGAGAAGACTTGCACTTCCAGAGGCCGTTTTTATCATTCAGAAATTTGATTTAACACCAGATTAAATGTGCAGTAGTGTAACCTCTCACCTGTCCCACTGCTGCCACACGATGAACTCGAGTAGCAGAAGAGTCTGATGTCTGTGACCCTGACAGGAGATAAGTGTTTGTCTTGTTGGTTGGCACTCAGTGTGCGTACGATGGTAATCCGCCAGTTGTTAGCACAACTGCCACATTGCCTGCGCGTTTCCCCATAATGCTGACAGGCAGGCTTGAGCGCGGTTAATCCCCATCCCAAACGCCCGTCTCCATCAGACTGATAAAGGCCAGCACATAAACAGCCCTTAATGAGAGTGGACAGCGTGCAGAGGAAGTGTCCTCTCTCCCTGCTGGCCCCTTCTAAAGTCTCTGACTTTCTCACTCTTTTATAATATGAGATTTTAGTGGAGCTGCTGAGCTGTGTATTTTTAGTTTGATCTATTCATGACTTTTCCTATTGCTTATACTTATGGTTAGATATTTAAACAAATTCCCTAAGTATTAAAGTATTACTTTTCTGCGTGATTAGATTTATTATTTTTGCCTTGCAGAAGATAACATTCTGTTAAATATATATGTATATATTTTGGTTAGATTTTTTTAAAGAAAATTTGGTAACACTTTACAATAAGGTTCATTAGTTAACTACATTATTTAAAATGAACTAATAATGAACTGCACTTATACAGCGTTTATTAATCTTTGTTTGTTAATTTCAACATTTACTAATACATTATTAAAATCTTGTTAACATTAGTTAATGCCCTGTGAACTAACATGAACTAACAATGAACATCTGTATTTTTATGAACTAATGTTAGTAAAGATTAGTAAATACAGTAACAAATGTATTGCTCATGGTTAGTTCATGTTAGTTTATACATTAACTAATGTTTAACTAATGAACCTTATTGTAAAGTGTTTCCGAAATTTTTTATATATTTGGATTAAATAGTTTAAATCAGCAACAATGCATTAAAAGTGACAGTAAACATATTATTGTTACAGAAAAATAATTTCGAATAAATGCTGTTCTTTTAAACTTTCTATTAATCGAAATCCTGAAAAAATGTATCATGGTTTCCACAAAAATATTCAAGAAATTTTTCTTGAGGATCATGTGACACTGAAGACTGGAGTAATGCTGCTGAAAATTCTTTTATATATTTGGATTGATTTTTTAAAAGAAAATAATAGTTTAAATCAGCAACAATGCATTAAAAGTGACAGTAAACATATTATTGTTACAGAAAAATAATTTCGAATAAATGCTGTTCTTTTAAACTTTCTATTAATCGAAATCCTGAAAAAATGTATCATGGTTTCCACAAAAATATTCAAGAAATTTTTCTTGAGGATCATGTGACACTGAAGACTGGAGTAATGCTGCTGAAAATTCAGCTTTGTATTGCAGGAATAAATTACATTTTAATAAATATTCAATGAATAAATAATTATTTTAAATTCTAATAATATTTGACAATATTAATGTTTTACTGTATATTTAATTTAAAAAAATGCAGCTTTTGGGAGTATAAAAAACGTTAAAAACATTAAAAACTACCAACCAACCGTGAACATTTGAACAAAATAATAAATAACGTTGCTATAGCACTCTAATTCTAGAATAATTTTCCGTTTTAAGTGTGGCTTAAATGTCTAGATACTTTTGGGGCCACTTTATAATTTTGGCTTGATTTAACCTAGCATTTAAATAACTTTCACTGTCGTGTCCCACAGGAAGACACTTAACCTTAAGATGGTTCCAAGGGGGCTGTCTCTAATTAGTATACGGTAAGTTGCTTTGACAAATTAGTAAATTAGTAACTAGTAAAAACTCAAATACGAGTGCGTACCCTGCTTCCTCTGAGCATGTGAACCTGTTTTTATGTGAACACACTGAGCTGAAGCATTTCAGCGGTAAAGTCACATGACCGGTCACCAACTACACATTCCTCTGGGATTTTGGTATGATTTGGTCTCATTCCTGAATCATTTTTTTTTTTTGTAGAATTTTTCAGGCAGCCATCCAAACAGTTTTACAACCGACATAAGAGAAAGAGACATTTCAAGAGCACGGTTACCTCTTTACTTTAATATATTGTTCAGGCAGACACACATAACATACATTTCCATCCTTTGAACACACTCAGGCTTGCGGCTCTATGCCAACATGACACCCCACTCTAAACAAACGGCTTCCCCCGCAATCACGCCGTGAATTATTTAGACTGATGATTTGATGTGGCAACCAAAACAACAAATCAGAAAACAAATGAAGTCGACCTCCATCTGTGTATCTGTGTGAATTATGTAGGGCAAAAGCTTTCATGTATTGTTTGTGTTTGTTTTCCACTATTTGATATGCGCTTAATTAAAAGTTAACCACGAGTTATGCACTAGATTTTAATACTTGGGGTTAGTTTTTTTTTTTTTTTTTACAGTAATAGTACGTTCTCCAAATGATTCACACCACTGGCTACTACAACTAGTTGCAGTTTTGTGCTGAACTGAGCAACTTTCTGTGATATTTCCACGCAGGAAGATGGGAGCTTCTCACTGGAGTTCAGCACAGCCCGGGATTCAGAGCGTCAAGACGAACAAGGAGAACGCACCTCGCAGAGTAAGAGTTTTCTCACCAGATGACGTCATTTCATGCTGATACACAAAAAAAAAGTCAGTCAGTCTATCTTGTTTAAAATATTCAGTCTCATTCAGGCCGACTTCTCCTCCTTTCATGCCAGGGATGGTCCAAAACTTTGGACGCACTTTTAGAATTAACTGCTTGAACGGTTCACCATGGTTTTGGTCATAATGTGATGTTTGAAATATGTTGTTTCGGGCAGCTCTCTCCGGGCAAGATGAAGATTAGAGTGCTGAAGGACGAGCCTGTGCCAGGTGGGTGGACTGGAATCTGAGATGTGTTTTGCCTGGCTTGTTTTGAACTCCTTTTTTCCTCAAATTCAACACTAGTAAAGTATTTTTCTGTTAGAATTTCAGAATGGTGCAAGTCAAAATTTTCTTTAACTCTGTTCCAAACTCTAGTAAGCTAACTATCTATTTCTTGACTTAACACTTGTTAGATAGCATAATTAAGGCATCACATGTACTGTAACTGTCACAGAAAAAGTCATTTTCTTGATCATTATTTTTTTTAAACTTATTTTCCAGTAAACATCCTCATAACAAGATAAATGTACTTGAGAAGCAACACACTGAGTAAGATAAGATTTGTTTTCAGAGAACATATATTGAATAATCTTTTTTTTTACCCCATTCGCAAATTGATCTTGTTTTAAACAGAAATTAGACAAACTAGAATGAGATTTGTCCAAGAAAAAAACACAATTTGCTAGTGTGGTAAGAAAAATAACTCAATTTAAAATTCATTCTCTGAAAATTAGCTCCATCTAATTAAAAAAACGGACTATTTTACCAAATATTTGTTTTTTAAGAACATTCATGCAGGGGTTTGTGCTCCCCAGATTTATGTGGCACATAATAAACACATGTATTTGAACTAAACTACTGAACAGTAGTCTAGATATGCTCCCATATTAAGTCATTATCTTCTAACGCATGCTATGGACCAGCTCTGTTGGAATCTACTGTGACTGTTGAGTCTCACAGTTTGAGTACTATTTGTGTGATGCACATGATGAACAGTTAAAAGAGTCGCTGCCAATGGAGAACATTCATAAAGGTACCGTCCTATGTAGGCAGTTGATGAGGTAGCTCACTAAATTGTGGAATAGAAATCATGTGTAGAGTTCTGAATTGTGTGTGTGTTTGTATAACTGCAGCAGAACAGAAACAGGTAATAGCGGAACCAGCCGCCAAGGTACATGGCACTAACAGGAAGCTCAACCTGAGGGGAAAAGTCTGTGGACAGTGTGAAGTTCAACTGGCTGGACTGGTGAGTTTTCATCTGTTCTGTTATACACTATTCTTAATTCCAAACGGTCCATCCCTTTCATTCATCATGCATCATGTCTCAGGTATACACTACCCCTAAAAAGAGGTTGGTATAAGTTTTCAGTGTGTTTGAAACTCTCTATTACTCATCAAGGTTGCATTTATTTGATCAAAAGCAGTAAAATTGTGAAAATGATTGCTATTTAAAATAAGAGTGTTTTTATTTGTATGCATTTTAAAATTAAATGTATTCCTGTGACACAAAGCTGAATTTTCAGAATCATCACTTCAGTCTTCAGTGTCACATGATCCTTCAGAAATCATTCTTATGTGATGAATTGCTGCTCAAGAAACAATTCTTATTATTATTAATGTTGAAAACAATGTGGAAACCGTGAAACATTTTTGAATAGGAAGTTCAAAAGAATAGCATTTCTATTAACTCTCAGAAGATTTTAGCATGGTAATGGATATGACAGTGTTAATGTATTTGGTCTTGGCGGAAGAGATCTGCTACGCTGCTGCTAAATTGCTGCTAGTTATTGCTGTATTTGTAGATTATTGCTGCTGCTGCAAGCAAGTACAGGAGCTTGCTACTGACAATGCATATGGTGATATAGTGCTGTGAGTATTTAAGACATACTGCTGCTGCACAAATGGCATATAAAAAAACCCCGTAGCAGATCTATACAGGTGGAGCTGGGGAAGGTGGAGGGTTTCAGAAGGAACTCTGAAAGCACACTGCAAAATGCTTAAGTGAATGCTAATCAGCCATTTAAATGTAAACATGAACCAATCAGCTTGTGCCAGGTTTTTTAACGCTGTGAATATCATCAGTTACGTTAAGAACCCATCAGCCTGCGCCATCTAGAGTTCCATGAAAGAACTTGTCTTTACTGTCACTTTTGTGATCAATTTATGCATTCATGCTGAATAAAAGCATGAATTGCTTTCCAAAAACATGTTACTGAACCCTAACTTTTTTTTAATGCGTGTTTCTGAGGAAGCTAATCAGAGTATTTGCAGAAGTTTGCAAAGTTTGCAAAGTTCAGGGTGCTTCAACTTTAAAAGACATGCAGTAATTTTCTTTGAGCAACTTTGTAGCAAGTAAACAAGATATCCTTGAGAAACAGTATATTCCATTTTTTTTTCTATGAACGTATCATTTCTGCACATACAACCATTCATACAGATCTGCCATGACACTTCTTTTATAATTTTTTTCCCACACTGCTCTATTATAGTGGTAGCATGAACTTCATATAAACCCATCCCTAGGCAGACGTATTGGTCAAGCAGTTTTCTCAACCAGACTAAGCTGCAGTGTAAACCAGACTTCATACCGATAGTCAAAGTCTGGCTCTTCAAGACTAAAGTGCATGACACAGGGTTTGTTATCCTCCATCAGTTCGAATAAAAGAGCTCTCTTAGCTCCTGACAGTAAGATCCCACTTTTTACTTTGAGCTATGACTGGCAGCAGTAGATTGAACTGCTGCTAAATGCAGTGCTGCAAATATATTCCTACTCATCCTATAGCAAAGAAGACATGAACTGCAGATTCTGCAGTCCGGAAGCCCTCTTAAAAATCAGTTTGGGAAGAATGCCGCTGCTGTAATTTATTTCAGCGGTGTCGTGCTGAAATGAGACCTTTTTTTATGTGGCCATTAAAGGAGCCGGTAATGGGCACAGCTGTAGATTCACAGAACAGTACTGTATTTACCCTTTTCTTTATTCACTGTGAGTGTGTGTGTGTGTGTGTGCGTGTTTGTGTGGCCGTATTAAAGGGGACCCTGTCTCTCTTGGGAGATTTGGGACTTTCATGTGCTGCTCGAGTGTGTGTGTGTGTGTGTGTGTGTGTGTGTGTGAGAGGGGGCTTGAGTGCTTTGAGACAGACAGTCTCGAGGGGAAATGTACCTGTGGAATTTGCACATAGGCATTTGGCTGTCAAAGACAGCAAGTGTGTTAAAGCGAATGTTCAGTGTGTGTGTGTCTGTCTCGATGTATTTACGGATGTGTAGAGCCAAGGCTTCCTAAGGGTTTCCTCCGTGCTTACTCACACAACCCTAGAGGAAGCCACAGGAGCTAAAGTTGAGCTGAAAGCTGTTGTTTTGTTCAGGATAGAATGTACTGTACTGTTTACTGCAAAATGCCTAGTATACACTGGATAATGCCTACCACATACCACCTTTATGTTGTTTATCTTTGTCTGGCAGAAATATTATGAGTTGTATGCTAGAGTGTTTCCATCTATTTTAAGTTGCAAAGCTATTTCAGACTATAGTCAGTGTTGTTTTAGTAGTAATATTTTGGATGAGCTTTCATTTTTATATTTTCATTTTAATTTTAGAAGTAATTTTTCATCGGCATAGTTCTTTTTATCTTAATTTGTTTTAATTTTTTCATCTAATATTTAGTTTTAATTTTGTGTGCTTTGTAATGTTGGGCCGATAGACGATGCCATTGTCCATCGCCGATGGCTGATAGACATCACAATGTTGATTAAGTTTGAGTAAAATCCACTACATTTTAGTTTTAGTTAACAATAACAACACTGACTATAGCATTCTGCATTGCTGTTGTTTAATGTTTAATTTTGTGGAAAATAAGTCTTAAGTGAAAAAGTCTAATAAGGAAAAAGGAAGCTTCTAGTTCACACTGCATTGTGGGATACAGTATTGCATGCAGTGTGCTTCTGCATCCACATTTAGCCAAATGTCAGAGGCTAAATGGATATTCAATTCAAACATACACCTACTGTGCAACAATGTTCATATAGACTACAGAAATATTATTCCCAACCTATCCAAAGTCTGTTCTTAGAAATACAAACTCTTCCAAGCATCATGCATCTCACAAGCTGAAGTGCTGCATCATCATACAGAGAAGACATGCAAACGTTCAGACCGAATTAATCAAGACAGCAGGCTGGATTCATTTACAAGTGGCTCTTCAGCTGCGGGTTTGATAGACCTTTCTTTAAATTCCTGTGCTGTCTTTCTACCCATCTGTCCGTCAAACGGGCTCTCCTATCACCCTCCGCACTCATTTACAATCGGTAACAAAATAATGAGCTCCCTTAAGATACGTGCAACTCCCTTCTCTCCATTTTAATATGTATCGTGTTGAGCAAAAAGTGCAAGATATTTAAATATGTATTGCTGATATTAATGTTTTTGGGGTGAATATGCCTTGCTGTACGCATGCTGAGTTTATTTAATTGTTTGTGATCTGTTTCAGATGTGTGCGGAATGTGGAGAGGATTATTGTGTGGGCTGCTTCGTCAAATTCCACCAGAAGGGGGCACTGAAGCGCCATCGTATGGTTCCCGTACAGGTGAGGAGGTGTTCTGACAAACTCTGTCCATCCCACACAAACACACGCACACACACCCGCAGCAGCGCCTGGCACAAACCTCCAGATTCAGTCTTCCTCCTCCATGCCATTTCTCAGAAACGTGGAGAGCTGGTCACCATTAGTGGACAATCTGCTCACTCTAACCCAACTCTGATTACACACACCTGTTCCCAGGTTAGAGAGCAGCCACACAAACAATGTTCACACACACACTCGCTCCCATCAGCTGGAGTTTGTTTTAGAGACTTGAGTGGCCCCGTGGTGAGGTGTTTGATTGAAGCCTTTATCAGACGGTCAATACATCTGTCATCGCACCGGATCGTACCATCAGTGCCTGAGGAGGGGCTTCTGTAGTGACCATTACAGTCCTGTTGGCAGTCTTTGCAGTCACATTCTCTTCTGAAAAGTCTTTGTGATATTCTGGATTTTGGTCCCATCTTCACTGTAATATACAATATATATATATATATATATATATACAGTGGGGGAAAAAAGTATATATATATATATATATATATATATATATATACAGTGCCTTGCAAAAGTATTCAGACCCCTTCATTTATTTCATGTTTTGTTATGTTGCTGCCTTATGTTAAACTGCTTTAAATGACTTTTTTTGTCTACATCAATCTACACTCCATACACCATAATGGCAAAGCAAAAACATAATCGTCACAACTTCGTAAATTCGTCTATAAGCCACTCTTGTTGTGTGCTTAGGGTCATTGTCCTGTTGGAAGGTGAACCTTCTGCCCAGTCTGAGGTTCTGAATGCTCTGGACTGGGTTTTCATTAAGGCTATCTCTATATTTTTGTGCATTGAGCTTTTCTTCTACTCTGACGAGTCCCTCAAAAACAGCCCCACAGCATGAGGCTGCTACCAGCACACTTTACTTTTGGGATGGTACTCTGCAGGTGATGAGCAGTGCCTGGTTTCCTTCAAACATGATGCTTGGAATTGAGGGTCATCAGACCAGAGACTCTTGTTTCTCACAGTCTGAGGGACCTTGAGGTGCTTTTTTGCAAATTCCGAGTGTGTTTTCACGTGTCTTCACTGAGGAGAGGATTGAGTTTGGCCACACCGCCATAAAGCCCAGATCGGTGGAGTGTTGCAGTAATGTTTGACCTTCTGTAGGTTTTTCCTATCTCCACTTATGATCATGGAGCTCAACTAGAGGGAGCATCAGGTTCTTGGTCACCAGTCTAACCAAGATCCTTCTCCATCAATTGCTCAGTTTGGCCAGGAGGCCAGCTCTAGGAAGAGTTGTTTCAAACTTCTTCCATTATGGATAATGGAGGCTACATGCTTCTGTGAACCTTCAATGCAGCAGATTTTTTCCTGAACTCTTCCCCAGATCTGTGCCTTGACACAATCCTGTGTCTGAGCTCTACAGACTTTTCTACAGACTTTTCCTCTTGACCTCAATGCTTGGTTTTTGCTCTGATATGCATTTTCAGCTGTTACACCTTTTATTAAGACGTGTGTGCCTTTCCAAATCATACCCATTCAATTGAATTTGCCACAGGATAACTTCACTTAAAGTGTAGTAACATCTACAAGCAAATAGCAACATGATTTGAGGTTTCATTCACGTTCAGGATGGGTTACTGCTTTTTTAGGGATTTCCAATATGACGTGACATGTGGCCAAGTATGGTGACCCATACAGAATTAGTGCTCTGCATTTATCCCATCCCAAGTGCACACACACAGCAGTGAACACACACACCGTGAACACACACCCGGAGCAAAATGCATATGAGTAATACATGCTTGCCTTAGCCAATACTACAAATAAGCAGTATTATATTTTTTTTCCCTTAATTTATTTTTGTTCCCATTAAATGAATTGTATGTATGTAAAAATAACAGTGCTCATTAAATTAATTAACTCTTAGCTTTATGTGATTTTACTATTACTATTATTTTACTATTATAGTATCACTACAGTCACTTAATTGGTAACGAAATGAAGGTTGACACTAATTACTCTACCTTCTGTGTACCTAACTATGTACAACTATAATTAGTACATTTCTTCTAAGAAGAGAAAACCATATACAGTACAGTAATGTCTTTACCATCACTTTTGATTAATTCAATGCACCATTGCTGAATAAAAGTGTTCTTACCCTAAACTTTTCAAATCAACATATTAGAATGATTTCTGAAGATCATGTGACACTGAAGACTGGAGTAATGATGCTGAAAATTCAGCATTGCATCACAGGAATAAATTACATTTTAAAATATATCACAATGTTCCTGTTTTTACTGTATTTTTGGTCAAATAAATGCAGCCTTGGTGAGCAAAAGAGACTTCTTCCAAAAACATAAAAAAATGATTACAAACGTAACTATTGTGGGTTTCTGATATTTAGCTGTGCATTTATATAGTAAAATGCATTTTTTATCTTTTAAGCCACATTTTAACTTGACCCTCAGGGACATTCAGACTGCGTTGAGTCAACTGGGAGAAATCAGCTCATTATGGTCTCCATCGCAAGCTAAGCGCTAACCCCAGGGCATACAGGGAGCATACCTCTCCAGGACCCCATGACCAAAAGCACTCCACATAGGCATACAAATATGTTTATGCATCATCGTGTGTGTGTCAGTGTTGATCGTAGTGTTTGAGGTGCTCCAATTATTGCATGCTACAGGTATGCTGAGATTGGCTCTTCTTCTGAGAACATGACCTTGGGTGACCCACATAAATCTTTCACATCTGTGCTCATGTTTACATCTCATCATGCAGCATTAGGCAGCACATGTGCACCACCAAACTTCCTTCTGCCCTGTGTGACGCTCACCCTGCACTGCCGCATGCAGAAAGCCGTTAAAGTAGTTACACAAACACAAGCAAACAGACGTCCAGATGGAGGAGAAACAGAAGAACCCATAGGCTCTATTCATAAACCCAGTGAGTTTTCTCGCTGTCTAAAAGTATAGTTTCCAAAGAAAAAAAGAAAAGAAAATTCTGTCATTGTTTACTCACTACTCACCAAGTTATTCCAAACCTGTAAGAGTTTCTTTATTCTGTTGAAAAGATATTTTGAAGAATGTTGGTAACCAAACAGTTGAGGGTAGCCATTGACTTCCATAGTATTTTCTTCCCTACTATGGAAGTCAGTGGATACCAACAACTGTTTGACTACCAACATTCTTCAAAATATCTTCTTTTGTGTTTAACAGAAGAAAGAAACTCATACAGGTTTGAAACAACGTGAGGGTGAGTAAATTATGAAAATCATATCCCCTTAATATTTTAAATGTGCATTTATTTTTATTTTAAATGCATTTATTTTTATAAAAAAATGTATTAATTATTTTTTTTAAGCATTAGTTTTACTGATTTTAGTACTTTAGCTTGTTAAACTATAGGTTGAGGTTTTTCATTTCATTTGTATTTTTTAATTTATTTTCAGCAATTACCAAAAATGATTTTAAATAGTTATCAATTACAACATCGTCTGCATAGGCATCTGTCTTCTAAGCATCTAAACCTAAATGAAACTGAAAAAACTGAAGTAGTCACTTATTTAGAACATTTTACGTCAGCTGCATCTTACAATTGATTCCAATAGAACTTGGTGTTGGTTAATCAAACGACATAATACTCTAATAAGAATAAATACATACCAACTTCTAACCATTTTTGCTTTCAGTGTGGACAGAAATAGCCTGTTGCTAGAAATTTGTGTCATGCCTGTTTAGGTCACAGTGAGGTAAAATGGTTTATTTTTATCGATGCTATAATATATAATATATATAATATATATATCTTATAATATAAGATCATAATGTTACTATAATTACTATAATATTATTAACTATAATAAGAGTTTATTTTACTTCTCACCATATTGCTTTTATTTTTTCACTTTGCAATGCATCGCGTCACAATGCACTCTGGAATTACTTAAGAATTATATTGTGGCCAAAAACAAGGTCTCTTAGAAGTGTTTTTGGATCCGTCTTTTCATTGGGAGCTTGATTATGATGCCTTAAAATGCTGCCTAAAAAGGTGCACTGAGTGAAAGAGAGAGCAGTCACAAAATTGCGCTCTGCTTGAAGGGAGAGCGCAGTCTTGGCAAGCAACTGAGAATTGTATTTTACTACGCTCGGCTCTGATGCAGCTATATGCATCCTAATCCTGTTTAATTTGCTTCCATGGGGGAAAAAGGGAACAAATATTGATATTTTTGTCCTCGGGTTAGTTCTTTACAATCTTGGTTTGTCTTCGTCTGTCTTTGACAAAGAAGCATTTCCCCATTTGATCGATTCATTCTCTTTTATCTCTGTTTTCAAATTGCACACATTTCTTCTCCCTTTAATCGTTTCCTATTGCTTTCTATTGTCTGCAAATTGATATGCAGAGATAAACTAATACATTTGCTAATGTTTACTGTAGTTTGGGTGCATAATAAAAATGTATTCACAAGACAGTCAAGGTCTTATCTGTGAGGTAAGAGAAAGCATCATTCAGCAGCCATAATGGCCACTAACAATGTTGTCTTAAGGACATAATGTCATAAAGAGGAATTATTTGACTGGCTAGTGGTTATTGGGTGAATTATGTGATTTAATCAAGCTTTTCTTCATGGCTGTTATTAATTTGCACTTATTTATGGAGGGATTTGATAATGTTTGCAGTAATCAGTAATAAAAAGAGCAATTACCTGGTGTGAATATGATCAAATTAAAGAAACCCTGCCAAGCTACATGTAAGTACAGGGTTTTCATGGATTTTAGGTTTCGCAATGTATTGTCCTTTTGTAGTATGACATATTTCATGGTTGCTACTTTCAAAACGAAAAAAGTACACATTTTTTTCAAAGTTGTAAATTAAGCAAATATTATTGGTGTATGTCATACAAGAAAATAGTATTTCAGTTTTTCTACTTTAAAATTTTATGTTTAATTCAATGTGTATCTTGACATTTCTTTGCAATTGTTTGTCAAATTGTTTGCAATTACTGAGTAAAAATTGCAAAAATCTTCACCAATTTTTTTTCCCAGTGTGTGTACAACGTCCTGTCCAACAGTGTTATTTTTGAATTAGTTTTTATTTCTGTATTTCCGGTTTTCATTTTAATTTTTGTTAGTTTTAATAATTTTGTTGTGTTTTTGTCATTTTTATTATTATTTTTTTTATATATGTATAGTTTTTTAAAATTATATTTCAGTTTTAGTTTCAGTTGATAAACACGTTAACAGTTTAAAAGTTAAACTAAATAAAAAATGTGCTGAAATAAAATAGTATTATGTTTTTAAAATTTATTATTTATTATTATTTTATTTTATTTCAAGTAACAATTTTAATGGTTTCAGTTTTAGTTTTAACCTTGCTGCCTCATAGACTTGCCCCATTGTCAATGCATTACCATTTACATGATAGTTTCTTGTTTCTACGAACTGACATATGAAAATTTCATTGGAACCAACAGCATGTCACAGATGCTGTCCGTAAAGCTTGTTTTGAACACAGGACATCCATTTAATGATTTGGATGAATGCTTTACCTATAGAGAGTTTGCATTCATTCGGCTGCATCAGTACATTAGCCGAATCATTAACAGGATGCATTTGTGCACTTTGAATTAAAGGTCTGATTGAAATCTATGCTTCGTCCTCCAGGCAGAGCTCCAGACCCCTGTCAGCACTCGGGATGTGTTGGGCCGCCTCCAGCAGCAGGTAAGCAGCGAGGAGAATCAACATACACGAGGTGCATCCCACAAATCCGCTGATGAAAGTGAAGCCACAGAGAAAAGATCAGCTCCTAGGAACCTTCAGCCCATGTCTGATAACCAAATGCACCACACACAGGTGAGTCACTGATTGTTTTGGGTGGTACATCAAAGTCCTTATTATAAGGTGCATTACAAGACATAATTGAGGCATTAAAAGTACTTTTATAATGAGCTATATATAAAGTTTTACTTGTACCTAAATGTTGCCTCAAGCAATAGGCTTTTTTTCCACTTCCAGCACTTCACAGTTTTTTTTATTTAATAAATTGAAGGGGTCATATGATTCGATTTCAAGTTTTCCTTTCTCTTTGGAGTGTTACAAGCTGATTGTGCATAGATAAGATCCCTGAAGTTGCAAAGACTAAAGTCTCAAAACCAAAGAGATATTTTTATCAAAGTTAAGACTCTACCACGCCCCCCTAAAATGGCTCGTTCTAACATGTCTACATCACTATGTGGGAATATTAGCATAATGCCGCCCAAATGTTCACGCAAAGAAAGAAGGCGTGGTTTCAGTAACCGCAGTTAGTGTTGAAGCAGCATGTCAGGGAGACGCTGTGTGTTTCTAGGCGAAAGCAAAAGCACTTTATTTGGCCTTCCGAAAGTAGATGCATTTAGGAATCTTTAAGATCACTTACAACAGAACAGCAATGCATTTTATGGACGACCGTTTCGTGAACCTAGGAGAGGAGGTAATTCTGACTTTGCTATGACAATCTGGCGCTTCTGAATCAGCTACTGTTTTTATTAAAGTATAAAATATTATAAAAATATATTATATTATATTTTTATAAAAGTATAAAAATATAAAAAATATATTGCATGTCAATATATTCTGTACACCAAATAATGATCTTTAAAAAAGCATCATATGACCCCTTTAAGAATACAATGCAAACAAGATGATATATTTTGCGATAAAGAGCATTAGAAGAAGACAAATAGTATATGTGATAAAAAACAATAACAACAACAACAGACATTGAGTATGAGTTCAGTGTTTTTGACAGAAGTTTTTTTTGCTGACTAAAGCTGGATTTATTTGATCTAAAATAGAGTAAAATAGTGGGAAAATAAACTTTACTTGATGCCTTTATGTACAATGCTTTATAAAGGCATTCATATACAGTATATTTTCATAAATAATTGTAACCAAAGTTAAAATATATTATATTTGCAGATTTGGTACATCTGAAATTGGTTGTTTGTAATGTGTTTAAATGCATTACTTTTTCTGTGTAACAATGAATAGATAGATGAGGTCATAAAATACATTATAAGGTGCATTAGAAGGCATAATTAATGCATTAAAAATACTTTTATGATGCACTTTATATGAAGACTTTAAGTGGTGTTAAATATAGTAAAATATAATAATAATTTAAAACAAAAGTTTTTCTGTGCATTTATGTGATGCGCAGCTGAATTTTCAGCATCATTACTCCAGTCTTCAGAGTAACATGATCCTCCAGAAATCATTCTAATATGCTGAATTGCTGCTCAAGAAACATTTTCAATTATTATCAGTGTTAAAAAACAATGTTGTGCAGTGGAAACCATGATACAATTTTTTTTCAGGATTCTTATTTTTCAAAAGAACAGCATTTGTTTAAAAATAAATCTTTGCAACATTGTAAATGTATTTACTGCCACTTTTGATTAATTTAATGCATCCTTGATGAATAAAAGTATTACGTTCTTTCAGAAAAAAAACCTTACTTAAAATTTCTTTAACAAAATGAAGAGCAAAAGATGTGCGTTAGGCGTCTGACTGATGTTTTACCAATGGATTTTATCATTCTTGTACTTCCACAGAGAATGTCACCTCATAAACCTGCTAAATAAACATTTCTAGCCAGCTTTATCGCTGATTGATATCTCACAGCCAGTGGCCTGTCTCTTTCTTATTCTGTTTCTAGGTAGATTCAATTTTATTCGTCGAAAGACTTGAACAAGAAACTACTCGCAACTTTCTGTAGAGTGTGGAAACTTGGCCATGTGCTCCATTTAATTTCATCTCTTCCTCTCACTCTCTCTGTCTCTCTCATTGTGTTCTCCGTGTCTCGCCTCAGGTGTTGTTCGTGAATGACGGTGTTGACGTGGAGGATGAGGAGGCTGCTGAGGAAGAGGACAGCTCTCTGCTGAGAGGAGGCTTTGATGAAGAGGAGTCAGCCAGGTCCTTCCAGGAGGCTCTGAAAGAGTGGAGAGAGAGAGGACAGAGACCAGGTAACACACACACATAAGTGTCTGAGTGTGTTTGGATGTGCTACAGTCAAACCGCGGTAATAAAGTGACATGCTGTCAGGTTCGTGTGAGCTGCCACGTATATTCTCTGGCAGGCTGTCAGAACACACACAAAACAGTCTCTCATAAAGCACACTCATGTGTGGCATTGACTGAAAGAACGCACGCCGCGAATATGACAGGGCTGCTGATTGGTTGCCAGGTAACTACATATACTGACGCACAACATATATTGACGCACACGCGCATGTGTGTGTTTCCAGGCGCTGCATGTGGTTTGCAGAAATGCCTCCGTGATTTGACAAAAATATGACTCAATGAGTTAGAGAAACTATACTCAGAAACTTGAATGATGATGCTAGGTCACAAGAAATTCAATCTGTTAGGGATATTAGTCAAGAACAGCGGGATATTTGTTTGCTAAATGAGATCAGACTTGAAGTTTCCATGCACTTGACTTCAGGATCTCCTTTAAGAGAATCACTGTACTCTGTTTGAAATCAAATACTAGCCTAGTGCATTCTAAACCTACTATGGTGTAGGAATAGTATATAATTTAGTGCACTTTATGCAGTGATAAATGTCACAGCCTCACCACATCAGGGGAACTTGCAGTTAATTAGTGGCAGATTCACATTAAAGCTCTTAGATTAATGAGCTTGATGCTAGACTTCATAAAAGGTAAAATGGCTGAGTAACTTAATTTTCTACTTTATTTTAAAGCAAATGCATTTATTTGATTATTATTTATATAGTATTGCAACACTTATGATCAGAAGCATATTAGTAAACCAGAGACAAGAAATGTCATGAGCTGGCTTTGATGTAACGGTCAGAATTAATAAAATTCCTAGCTATCAATTCTCCCACATGATATTTGTAATCAAAATCATTTTATTTCTTAGGGACTTGCAATAAAGTGACTTGAGTGTCTCTGCAGCATGTCAATAGGAGCAATTTATTTTGATGCATTATGATGCACATCACACATCCAGTGTAGACAGGATGTCTAGTGAAATTTGATGATTTATTTATTTATTCATTTTTCACCCCCAATTTTATATATATATATATATAAAAAGCATTGAAACAAATGTTTTTGGATGCATTTAAAGGGATAGTTCACCCAAAAATTAAAATTCTGTCATTTAAAGTGCCCCTATTATGGGTTATGAAAGGTTCATATTTTGGTTTTGGGAGTCCCCAACAACAGGTTGACATGCATGCAAGGTAAAAAAAAAACACTTTCATTCTCTTATAACATGCATTTATTTTTTTATCTTATTTGCTCAACGACTCCCAAACGATTCGCTCAACTATTCATTTTTTCAAACCCCTGTTTTGCATGACGCTAATCTGCGGTGAATGGTCCGATTGGCGATTGGTCGATTTCATCATGCCTGTAATGCCTGATAAAGCAGCGTTTGTGAGTGCAGTGCTACTGTGTGTACAGCGTTACCGGGGAAACTGCTATTTTTACCACTCCAGAAGCGGCACCTAGTGGCAAAGAATGAATTTGCATTTTCATTCAGGCCAACGCGAAAAGACCGCGAATGAACTCGGGAAGAAGTGGGCAGGCAATATGCTAAAGTTTCATGATGACGCCATCATGAAACGGCTTGGGATTTGTTTTAAAAACGACTTGTTTCAATGATTCAGAGTTGACTCTTTCTATTAAGAGACAATAACTTTATACACGGTGCTCTTTCAGATTTAAAACTTCATGCAAAATGCATGAAAGGTAATTTTCAAAAATCCATAATAAGGGCACTTTAATTACTCACCCTCATGTCCTTCCAAAATCGTAAGACCTTCGTTCATCTTCGGAACACAAATTAAGATATTTTTGAAGCATTCCGAGAGCTCTCTGACCCTCCCATAGACAGCAAGGATCCTTACTCGATCAAGGCTCAGAAATGTAGCAAGGAGATCGGTAAAATAATCCATGTGACATCAGTGGTTCAACCGTAATTTTAAGAAGCTACAAGGATACTTTTTGTGCGCAATTTACTATTTTACCGACCTCGCTACATTTCTGAACCTTGATGTAAGGATCCTTGCTGTCTATGGGAGGGTCAGAGAGCTCTCGGAATGCATCAAAAATATCTTAATTTGTGTTCCGAAGATGAAAGGAGGTCTTACGGATTTGGAACGACATGAGGGTGAGTAATTAATGACAGAATCTTTATTTTTGGGTGAATTGGGTGAAAGCTGTCTGTTTCTTTTTCTTTTCCATTTTCATTTGAAATAATAATAATTGCATTTCATTTACATTTATATGCATTATATTCATAAATAAAGAGTATATTATAATAATAAGATATTAATATAATAATAAAATAATTATTTATTTTATTTAAATGCCACTTTTAGAATTTTATCCATTCATTCATTTGCACAAAACTTGTGCCACAATGCTACCAATGCATTTTGCTCACACACACACACACACACACACACACACACACACACACACACACACACACACACACACACACACATATAAACTAAATGAATAAATGTAAAATAAAACACTTTCTGTTAGGTCTAGCAATTAGCACCTTTACCATTAAGATCAGCACTTCTTTTATAACAGTCATACTTTTGCTCAGCTATCTTTAAAAACAAATTAGTTTTATTTATATAGTAGTCTAATGTGAGGTTAATGAGCCTCTCTAGGCCACTAAGTGGTCAATAATCTAGAATCTTGAAAAGTGTACCTAAGATGGAACAGCATGCAGCGCTTCTGTCCCGCCTCGGTGATCATCTTAAAGCCATCCAGGCAGCAGTAACGGCGGTGACAGTTCCCACAGCAGAAGGTTATGAGCGGGCAATCAAAGCCATTATGCCAGGTGCCATTTTTGTCCACGTACCACAAGCAGTCCTCATTTGCACTCACTAAAAGAAATAAAACAAAACTGGTGGTTATAAATATCAAAATACTAACAAATATTGGATATCAGATTCTGAAGGTGATGCCAAATCCTATAAAACACGGAAATTACAGTTATAAAATAAAATAATATAATAATTGTAGGTTGGCCTACAAATTAACAGCATTAACATAAAAAAAATCTGGTAAAAAATGGTTTCATCATAAATTTTAATATAATATTTGAGGATCGGGAACATTTAGTAATGTAATATGCATTAATAAATAAAACACATATTGGAATCTGTTATTACATAATAAATCACACACACACACACACACACACACACACACACACATTTAAATGTGCCAAATGTACAAGTTCATATAAGGTACTTCATATACAGTCATTACTTATTTACGTAGTTACATAACATTTACAATCTACATATTATATACTGCAGCTATAGTAAGAGTAGTATGCTAGCCTGTTGTTCCAAACATATCTTTAATGTATTGTTGGGGTTTAAAGCTGAATAGGACAGCTGTTCTTACAATGGAATGGTCAGATCACACTGCAGCAAACTAAAGTTAGTCCTTATCATGTGTCAGACTCCTTGTGTTTGTTCCTCTCTCTCTCTCTCTCTCTCTCTCTCTCACTTCCCTTTCTGTACTTGGCTAGCAGGAGTCTCGCCCGCTGCAGTGCTGCTTGGCTTGTGCTCACTGTGATAATGACTGCTGTGTTAAGGGGGTTTCAAATGCACTGAAGTCTAACCGCCCTTTATATTCTCACAATACAGCAAAATAACTCTCAAAACAAAGACGGAATTATGTCTATAGTACTGCTTGAATTCTGCACCAGACAGCTTATTTCTCTCATTTAGTCTCACGAGTCTGTTTAATATAAATTCTTTAGTGGTTTGCTTGAAGCTGATAAGAAATCGGGTTATAAGTGTCTGATCGACTGCTAGGCCGCATATACACTGCAGGTAAATAGGGCTATTTTCCTGTTCTGTACACACACCGTTTGGACTGAAGACTTGATTGGTTTCACTTTCTCTCTAGTGTCTGTGATGGAAACACAAACAGAGAAGGGATCCCAGCAGTTAATTCATGTGGAGTTCAAGGAGGACACTTTGAGCTACATGGAGAAACTCCTCCTGAAAAAACACTGCAGGTTAGCGCTTGACACCTCGCACTTTATAACCGAACAGACACACGTTGAATAAGAGCATTACAAGCTTCATTTACCTTCCCAGGCCCCAATTAAGGTCCATTTAAGATCAATTAATGACTTATGGCTGCTAATTACACAGCCTCACATTTAAGTTGTGCCACCGCAGAGTCACTTGAATTTACTGAGCTAATCAGCCCCAAAGCAGTCTCGTGGTATTGCTTTAACTTTCTGAAATCTTCTTTAAACAAACGCACTGGCACTCAAACCTAGTGGGCTGCCTAGTTAGGGACCATTTTAAGACATCATAGGCACACTTCTAACATGAAGCCTGTTCCAAATTGTAGGCAGCAACATGACGTAAAAAATAAATGTATTTTCTTCATAGGGAAATTGATTTTTAATGATAACTTATAAACCTTTAAAGGCGAAGCTGTTGTGAGCTCTGAGGTTGATAAACGATGATATGTGCTTTTATTGAAGACATCTGTT
Organism: Sinocyclocheilus grahami; assembly: GCF_001515645.1. Lineage (NCBI taxonomy): Eukaryota > Metazoa > Chordata > Actinopteri > Cypriniformes > Cyprinidae > Sinocyclocheilus > Sinocyclocheilus grahami. Next base: position 230,994 of record NW_015505935.1, read on the forward strand.
CAACTAATTTTTTTAAATAATTGTGTTTTAAAACGGAATTTGCGGTTAAAAAAAACTACATCACCCATGATGCTGTACAGAAAATTCCACCAATCAGAGAGAGTTGCGGGCAGTAGTTGCAGCCAGTTAATTGCAGCAAAACACTGTTTAGGGCCGCCCACTCCCATGAAGCATTGCAAATGATGTGATTGAGTTGGTCTGCCTACACTCTCAGAATACTTAAATATTTGTATTTATATATATATATATATATATATATATATATATGTATGGATATTTTTTAATAAAATTAAATTATATTGTTTCTTTAGATATAATTAACAACTTTAAATGAATGGTTTTATATTTCACCATTTTTAATTTTTATTATGTCATTCACAGTGTTTCATGGGATTGTAGTTTTTGTACCTTTGTACCTTTTTTTGTCCAATTTTCAAATACATTTTTGCTTCAATCAAAGTTTGTAATGTTGTGATTCACCTTGTAACTGTTTGTTTTGATTCATGACTTATAATGCTTTAATGAAGACATTTTTAAAATCCCTATGGGAGAAATTAATGGAAAAAGTACTTACAAAGGCACTGAAAAAGTAGGCAGACACTAATGCACTCTTTTAGAGAATACAATCCCAGAATGCATTGCGATAACCTCAATAAAAAAATTATCCAAAATCGATGAAGTGAGAGAAACGTAATTGAAGATATTTAAATTATACAGAAATAAAATAAATATTAGATGATAAATCCAAAACTAAAAAATAGAAATTGGCCACTGAAATAATTTGATGTTAAAATAATACAATTACTAAAACTGAAACTTAAGAATAAATTAAAGCTAAGAAACAAAAACAAATAAATAACAAAATAACCAAAATGAAAATGAAAACTGAAAAAATAAAAGCTGAAGCATTAATAAAGACTGTAGTAGTAAATAAATAATGCTAAAATAACACTGTGCAATACATTCTAGATCAGTCATTAAGAAGGTTCTGTTTCAGTTAGGGTGCTGCCTTTGAAGACAGCCACCTATGTAGGCAGCACACTAAGTTTTGAAACAGAGCCATTGAAACGGTTGTTTTGCCCCCCAAAAGATTGCGAAAGCCTGACAAAAGCAAGCAAAACACACAAACACAGTATCTGTAAACCCTCCTAAGCGCTTTGAACCGCATCGCAGGCTTCTTGAGCGTTATGGTATCTGTGGCAGCAATGGTATTTAGGTCGGCTATTCAAGAAGGGTCTAATTGTGAATCCGTCAAATTGCCTTCTTTTGAGGCCAGGTGTCTGAAGAATCACGGAACAGGAAGCTGGATTTTTGCAGCATGTGTGTGTGTGTGTTTGGGTTCTGTGGGAGGAGGGCAGACGCGTGGCCCAGGGCTGCAGCTCACACTCTGGAGGAATGGAGTGTGTGATAGGGGTGTCTAATCCCTTCATACACTCACAAACACACACACACACGCACACACAATGAGGAAAGCAGGTTGTCCTGCTGAGGCAGCAAGAGCTTCAGAAAGAGAGACGAGAGCACAACGAATAAAAGAGAAAGAGACTTGTGTTCAGGGAAAGACAGAGGGTTGATGGCTTTTCTGCTAATGCGTTTGTATGGTAAATCGCCAGGAAAAGGTTTAAAGGACTAAACCTGTGGGTCAGGGGAATCTGGCTGAGCTGAGATTTACTCTTGAACGGGAAGTCTGGGTCATCAACTTCCTACAGCCGCTTTCATTTGTTATTGGATTGAAATTATGTCGCTTTCCTTGTATGCACCGAAGAGAGAATAGTACACTCTTTGTATGCTCTGTTGAAATAGCATTTACATTTAACTTTAATAATATGACATAAGTTTGGGGTCAGTATTTTTAAAGAAATACATATTTTTATTAAGCAAGGATGATAAATACATATAGTGGGTACGGAAAGTATTCAGACACCCTTACATTTTTCACTCTTTGTTATATTGCAGCCATTTGAAAAGATTTCTGTTTCAAACAAATGTTGTTCTTTATAAATAACCCTGAAAAAATGTATCATGATTTCCATAAAAATATTAAGCAGAACAACTTCTTGAGAAGCCAATCAGCATATCAGAATGATGTCTGAAGGATCATGTGACACTGAAGACTGGATTAATGATGCTGAAAATTCATCTTTGCATCACAGGAATAAATTACATTTTAAAATTTAATAAAATATTTTTAAAGAGACTTCTTTAAAAATATTAGTTTTACTATTATCACAGTTATATATGCTGCAAGAACATCTAGGTTTTTTGCTATAACTATTTAAGTATTCATATATAAACAAACTATGGCAAACAGGTTTTTCTTGCTTTGAGCATAAACCTCAAATCTTTTAGACCTTAAGATCTCATTTTGCTTCTTAGAGTAAATTTGTTTTGTTTCAAGGATATGTATACTAGAAAACAAGAACAATTTGTGACCCTGGACCACAAAACCAGTCTTAAGTCGGTATATTTGTAGCAATAGCCAAAAATACATTTTATGGGTCAAAATTATAGATTTTTCTTTTATGCCAAAAAATCATTAGGATATTAAGTAAAGATCATGTTCCATGAAGATATTTTGTAAATTTCCCACCGTAAATATATCAAAACTTAATTTTTGATTAGTAATATACATTGCTAAGGACTTCATTTGGACAACTTTAAAGGTGATTTTCTCAGTATTTAGATTTTTTTTGCAACCTCAGATTTCAGATTTTCAAATAGTTGTATCTCGGCCAAATATTGTCCTATCCTAACAAACCATACATCAATGGAAAGCTTATTTATTCAGCTTGATGTATAAATCTCAATTTAAAAAAATTGTGACTGGGTTTATGACTGTCACATATTAAGAAAAGTATTACATATTTGTCACATTCATAAATCATGGTATGTTACTCAGCTACTCTATTCTTAACGTCAATATATCGCTAAGAAACTCAGTTGTATTTGAAGAACTTGATCCAAAAAGTGGCCTAATTTTACAGATCTTCATTAACATTGACTAGAGTACTCACTCAGACAGCCCACCAACTAGCCGTTTCTTTGTGTAGTTGTACACATCCTTAAAATAATGTAGGGCAGGATTTGATTTCATACATCAGGAATTGATTAGAAAAAGAGCTGAAAAGAAGTGAAACATGTCAGGCTATTACATTATTGGTTAATGTTATTTTTCCTACTGGGGAAATATTTTTCAGAGGATAAAGCTATTACTAAAGTGCTGTGCTGTGCTGAAATGTTGTTCATTTATAGTTGCACTGTTAAGGAAAGGGAGCCTGATTAATTATCCTCAAATTTCTGAGTGTGATTTACTGGGAACAGCGTTATTTTCTCTCCCTCAGAGGACAAATTGAAGAATTTCAGGCCCGGTCTGTCGTCCAACGCCGGCTGGAGCCACCCACACCTCCACCCGCAGAGATGGATGAACTGAGCCGAAAACTGACAGGTGCGACCCGTTTCATCACACACATATGCAATTAAACCGTAAACTGATAATAGACATTCATGTCACACAATTTTAAACATAAAATCCCAATTGACCATATTTATTTTTTATATAGAAAAATAAATGATGAAATTATATCTATATATACAGTTGTGGTCAGAATTATTACCCCCTTGGTAAATAAAAGGACTAGAAAATGTAAATATGAATGGGAATATACTTCAGAGATATTATATTCATACGAATTTCTAGGGGTGCTAATAATTGTGGCCACATTTTATTAGACAAAGTTTTATTTCATAATTAGTTTTCCCCCCACTTTCAATTGTTTAAATTCAATTAAAGGTTAGATTTTTATTCATTTTTTTTTAATGAAAGATCACAAGGATAAACAGTGCAATTTTATCCTCAAGTTATTGCAAACCTGTATGAGATTATTTCTTCTGTTGAGCACAAAAGAAGATATTTTGAAGAGTTTTAGTAACCAAACAGTTGATGGTAGTTGTAACGTAGTTTGTAGGTCGGGAAGAAGGAGGCAGGAACCGGCGAACATTTAAACAAACTTTAATAATAAAATAAACTCAAAATAGTGCGACAGCCCCTCGCGGACGACTGTCGCGCACAAACAAAACCAAAACACAAAATAAACTCCAGGCCTGGTCCTCTCTCGTCTTTCCCTGTCGTCACTCCTCCTTTGTATCCTTCCGGAGCTCCTCCGTGAGACTCGAGACCGGTGAGTGGCGCAGGTGTCGCGCATTCGCAATTACTCCACCGGCCTCGCTCTGTTCCCACGGCTCTCGGCCCCGCCCCTCTCGTTACATACCCCCATCGCCCCTCGCAGGCCGGGGGGTACACCCGAGACTGCGCTCTACTCCCCCCCCACCTACCTCCCGGGGGGAGCCGATCACGGCGGCCGTGGCGTACCTGGGGGTAAGGACAGACAGACGAGGCGAGAGAAAAGGAGACGGAAGGATGAGGAGAGACAGAGACGAGAGAGGGGAGAGAGGGAAAAAAAAAAATTCTGGTTCTGGTTCCCAGACACACTGCCGCTTGGTCCTCAACCGGCTGAGAGGCTCTCACTCGCGGTGCCATGCGATGGTACTGGACATCGTTGGCGGACGGCCCACCACTCCTCCGCCTCCTGATGGCGATGGCTCCTCCTCTTGAGGGCAGTCGAGCGTCCATGGCGGCAGACTGCTCCGCCATACTCGATGGCACCGCGGACTCACCCCAGCGGCGAGGGATCTCTGGCAGCGTGCCCCTCCTTCCTCCCGGGTTTCGGCACCAATGTAACGTAGTTTGTAGGTCGGGAAGAAGGAGGCAGGAACCGGCGAACATTTAAACAAACTTTAATAATAAAATAAACTCAAAATAGCGCGACAGCCCCTCGCGGACGACTGTCGCGCACAAACAAAACCAAAACACAAAATAAGCTCCAGGCCTGGTCCTCTCTCGTCTTTCCCTGTCGTCACTCCTCCTTTGTATCCTTCCGGAGCTCCTCCGTGAGACTCGAGACCGGTGAGTGGCGCAGGTGTCGCGCATTCGCAATTACTCCACCGGCCTCGCTCTGTTCCCACGGCTCTCGGCCCCGCCCCTCTCGTTACAGTAGTCAATGGCTAGCCAAGTCAATGGCTACCGTCATCAGTTAGTAAATGTGAACTCTCCCTCAAAATAGGATTGATATTTCAAAACATTTTTATATATATTTTTGTCACTGGAAACTTGGACAGAGGATGATAAGGAATAGTGGGTGACCGGTCATGTACATGCTGCGATTCACGTAGACCCGTACAAGTACACTCTCTCCAAAAAGTTGGAGAAATGAGTTGTAAGAGTCACTGCAGTGGGCAGCTTTTCTCTCTCAGCCGGCAGCTCGGATCCATCACTGCGTCCCTGAAGGGTAATCACAGAGCTCTTATTACACTGGAGGGATGGCGATGGTCTGACAGAGCACTCCGACAGCTGATTGAGAGAAGTTTCTAGGTGCTGCTGGGAGGCCAGTTGATCACAGCTGTCAAAGAACTGACCACCTTTAGCTTTTCCCAAACAGCCCCATGATGAGCGCCGTCTCTCTTCATCGGCACCAGCCCGAGCCTGTCGCATCTTTTCTAAAGCCCGTCTCCATGGTGCTCACGCCCAAAACACTTTTCTGTCACTTTTTCGAATGCAAAGCCGTCTTTCTGGTGGTTCGTCTGATTTGGATTCTGCTGTTTGGTCATTACCTGTTCAGTCTGTCAACAGCTTTTCTTGATTCAGCCTGCATTTAAAAACATGACACAACATTCACAAATCATTTCACTTTTGTAATGTGACATTTTTTAAATCTTAATTTTACGGTCTGTTTCCCAAAAGCATCGTAACTTAAGTAGCACTTGTAAATCATCGTATATCTACGAGTGCTCTGGAGTAATCGTAAAGCCCTAAGTGCATCGTAAGAAGACACCTGCAGGACAATCGCCAGATTTCCTTTCCGATCTGTCAATGACTTACTAACGTGCACAAAAACCAATGTATTGGACTCGGAAATAATGTCTCTACAGATATTATATAACTACTATAATGTATATTATTATATATAGTAAATTAATATTATATTATATTATATTATAGGCCTATTATATTTAGGGCTGCCCTCGACTAAAGATTTTTCTGGTCGACTAGTAGTCGTTCATTTTAAGCATTAGTCGACTAATCGCACGTTTATTAATACACCATTTAAATCATTATAATGAGCCTTTAATTGCCTTCAAAGCCTAATAAGCGCTCAAGCACACGCATAAAGCTTGCCACAGCGCACCAGTGTTGTGCCGAATTCTGCACCCCTGCCAGATTATGCACCCCCTCGTTGAAGTCGCTACCTGATTGCCTAATCCCAACCCCACCCCTAATCCTAACCCCTCCTCCACACCTACTCCTAAACCTACCAATACTAGGGGGTGCATAATCTGGCAGGGTGCAAATTTCGGCACTATGAAACTATGATTATGTATGTGTCAGGGAAAAACGGTACGGAGGCTGCATTAACATTTTAATAATTCACAGATAAACAAGTGCTTTCTTTGTTTTGGTCTAAGAGATTAACTCGTCGACACCGACTCGTCATCTCCGCAGTAGTGATGCGCCTGTGTGCATGTTTCACACGGATTACATAATCTGAGAATATTTGTTTTCCATTTGAATTGGTTCATTTGAAAGTAGACATTTCACTCTCTATAGATATATTTTAATGTCTGTAAGGCAAAGATATACACAGAGTTTCGCGCTCAAGTTCACAGACCGAGATGGCAGAAAGCGCATCCTGTTTGCTGTCATTATTTTACAAAAGCGTGTTTTGTTGTTATTGTGAGTGCACACAAATAAACAAAGAGTCTTTACAGATTTGAAAGATGTATTACTCTTATCTGTATGACCAAAAATTACGGAGTAGCCTATTTTAAGAGCAAGTGAGCGCCCCGGCGCCTCCATCTGTCCTGCAGTGAGCGCTAATGTTCAGCTTCCACACAGACACTTGAATAGCAGACATTTCTCTAGGTTAACATTAGATTGAGCGGCCATGTAAAGTTGCTAATAATTACATATTTCAGATGATAAGCCATATTTGTGGTGGATGATTGATAGGCGAGCGTTTGGATGTCCTGCCGGATGTATTGTATTACCATCAGCCGTCAAAGATCTGCGTGACTTTGCCAATGTGGATTTTTTTTTTTCTGCGACTAAAATTTTTTTGATCGAAGCCTCTTCTGGTCGATTAACGGTTAGTCGACTATTAGGGGGCAGCCCTAATTATATTATGTTATATCTGAGCTGTCTGGAACGCAGCATTAGGTTAACATTTCAATAAACAAGCGTGTACTACAGTTACGAGCCATTCTATAAATTGACATTTCAGGACTTGACAAACGGATAGCGACTCCTAAGTAGCACTTAAAGCAGGGCTACGTGCGATTGTGTTAAGTGCATTTTGGGAAACACACGTGAAACTATAACATACGTTCATAAAAATGACTCGTTGAAAATGCTCTTAAGCGCTAAGATCGAGAAACGCAGCCCTGAAAGTTTTTAAGTTGAAATCATTTTTTATGCTGAAAAGAATATGTGGCAAGAATTTAGTAAGATCATTAAATAATTGTTTCTGTTATTTTCCCCCCGATGTCCACAGCCTTGTTTACTTTATCAGAAGAAAAACCCACATTATTTCAAAGTTGGAAATTTGTTATACTCCACCATCTAAAAGTCTTAATTTATTTGCTGCATTTATTTGGTCAAAAATATAGTAAAAACAGTAACTGAAAAACAGTGATTTTTTTTTTGATGAGTAGAAAGTTTTTTTAAATTTTTTAAAAAATTGAATAAATATTAAAAAGTATTGCATTTATTTAAAAAAAATCTCTTTAATTTTGTTAAAAGTATTCAAATCTGACTGACACCAAATCTTTAAACAGTAGTGTATTTTGAAATATTATGAAAACATTTTCTTTCTTTAAGTGATATGCATGAATTAATTATGCACAGATGGGGTATTTATTCAGAAAATAAATAGGCAACATTTTTTATTTAATGTCTTGAAAAAATACACAGGGCACGGACTGAAATATAAATGTAGATATCTGTCACTCTGTATTATGTATAAATACATTCATACTGATCATTGAGCTGATTTAATTTCAGTTTAACTCTTAACATAAATCTGTTTTACTGCATCTCTGATTTGCAGCAGAGCGGATGGAGCTGCATAAATACTTTACATCTCTCTTCACGGTCGCTCCTGCTGAGGATACTGGGAAAGCGGACAGCCCTGCAGAATCCTGTTTAAGCGTCGTAGAGTTAGATGAGGTAATTCGGAACCCCACCACCCTAGTTTCTGTAATGGACTACTGGGCGATAGCCAGCTAATGACTCCTCAGTGATGTTTCCTTGCACTTGTCATTCTTGTCTTCTCCAATTTCTTCTGTCATTGTTTGTTTTGTTTCATTTTTTTGTCACTTTAATTTTTCCAGATGGTTGAAGACGCTACAATGTACAGATCCTTTGGAGTCAAGCAGGGAAATGAGAGCAAAATGTAAGAACGACAAGATCAAGGCGAAAACCCGAGACTTTTTGAAAGGAAGCGACAGAAAAGTTCACAGTCTTGAAACAACAATATAACTGAAGTAGCTGTGTTTTTCCTCAACTCAGAACTGACACAAATACAGTGTCATCTTGACATTTACATTTATATCAGCCACAACTAGACTTAAAATAAGGCTGTTAACTATGGGTGTAAGTTGTTAGATGTTATATATGCATGTCTGTTTTCTTCCTTAAGGTTTGCAGCTGTTGGCAATGTAGGAGATTTTGGATATTCGGTTTTGCCTTTCACACCGTGCTTCTCCGAGATGACCAAAGCATCCGTCGGTGAATGTAATTCTGACATAAAGATAAACTCTTCTCCTGAGATGTGGCTGCCGTCTCAAGAGGCTGAACAATCTTTGTCATTATTGCCAAGATCAGAAGGCTTTTCTCCACTTCAGACGAGGCTTCAGAGATCACAGCACCTGTCGACTGCCTCAGAATCCTTTCTGTCAAATTCACGAACAGGAGGCCAGAAAGTGGAACTCAGTGACTCTCCAAAACCAAGCCCATGGACGAGATCTTCTGCAGCACAGCAGGACAAATCCTCAGAGCTTCTGCCAACATCATCTCCTTCACTCCCAAAAACCAAATTAAATCAAACTCTCCCAGGCTTTGAGGACCATATTTCCACTGGCAGCCTCTCTCCTGGTGGAATACCATCTGTTCGGTCTTCTCGATGTCATTCTCCTGCTTTTCTCATCTCTAAACAAAGTCCAAAACCTCCAGATTCTCCGTCCCCAAGGTCTAGATCAGTTTCTTCTCCAGTAAACCCAGTCCAATCCAGACCTGCTCATTCAACACCTGTTTCTGAACCGAAATTAGCTCAGCTGTCTCCAGAATGTGCCATCACTTCGCCAAGCGCTGCAGTTCCTTCATTAAAGCTGTCACGTAGAGAATCATCACAGTCTGGATTAGTCTCAGATAGAAGTATATCTACTATGCCTATCTATGACTCCTTCAGTTCCTCTATGCCGAGGGGCGAATCTTCTCATACTGAGGGTCATCGTTCACCTCCGGCCTCTAAATGGTTAAAAGGCTCACGGAGGTCACCCAAAACCACAATGTTCTCCTTACAGCTAAACATGTCAGGTTAGTATGATTTCTGTTGGTAAATTAGAATTGAAGCTGTCGGAACATTGAAAATATTAGTTAGCTGCATCTAATTGCAATTTTGTTTGTCTTCCATGATGTGCTTGTGCCACTGTGTTTATAATGATCCTTCAAAAGTGTTTGTGAGTGATGAAGACTGTTTCCTATGTAATTAATAGCAGTTTAAATATTTTTAAAACCAATATACCACTCAAAGCTGTGCATTACAGTGTTTTTACCATGTTTGAGGGGTATTTTTCAGCTAAATGTAAAGCCTTTAACATTTAATCAAGGGGAAAACACAGTAACACTGGTTTATTGATTTGATAAAATGATGGCAACATCAATATGGTAAAAGACACCAATGTACAAAAAAATAAATAATTAATTTTGAGAATAATTTAAAATGTAATAGCTAGATAATAAAAAGTTCATCAAGACAAAGTTTTTTTTGTCAATACAAAATATTAATACTATAATAATATTTGCTAGAACATATATATATATATATATAGATATAGATATAGATAAGTATGACATGAATTATAAATTAGAGCTTAAATATTTGTATTATTTGAGAATAAAGAGGAGAAGGAGTGACAACAGAGACATGAAACAAGTGCAGTGCTATGAAGGATATAAGATGTGTAGGACAATTATGCAGTTTATCATCTTTGTACAAAAATATTTGACAGTCGAATGCATGATTGACAAATCCAAATCAAGTATTCCAAAGAGCTGTTCGATAAACATTAAAAAACAGCTCCTAAATGACAAAAACCTGATTTCCACCATCCCTTGGGGTCTAGCACATCTGCATCAGAGAGTAAAGATGATGAGAAAACACCAGTGTAGACATCAGCCTTCATTCACACAGCGGTTGCTTCTGCAGTATTTGCTGACTAGCAGAGTGATGGAAACTTCAAGCTGTGTAGGATCAGCATTATTAATGCAGGAGGCAGCAGACGGGAAGCAGGGAAGAGAAACACACAAGCTCTGCTAGACCATGTCCAGGCGGCTCGCTGCGAGCGTTAGATAAGGGTGTGCGTTTGCATCCTCACTGCCGGCCGTCTCCTTTCTGCCTCGATGTTTTCTCTCCTCCTGTCCTCAGTGTTTCTCCTCTCTCACTATTTGTCACTGTTCAGATTCAGAAGAGGAAATGACAGGTGAAGATGCTTGCCTGGTGCCCAGTGAAGAAGACTCATCTGATGAAGAACTGAGACGAATCACAGATGCAGAAGAACAAAAGAATGGCTTTTCCTCTCCGTGCCCCACCACGACCCCTCCGGCAGAGCCTCATTTCACTTTCACAAACCTCTCAAAGTCAGAAAACGACAACACAGAACCAGACCTTTTTACAGGATCTTCTCAGGTGATCAGAGACCTTTAGAATCTTCAACCTCAGTTACTTGAATCAGGTTACCCATAACCCACTATTAGACCAGTTAATACACAACAAGTTTGTTTTTTAAATATTTTTTAAAATAAGTCTCTTATACTCACCAAGTCCGCCTTAATTTAATCAAAAATACAGTAAAAACTGTGAAATAGTATTATATAAATGCTGATTTGCTTGTCAAAAATATTCCTTATTATTATCAATGTTGAAATATCTCCATATTTATATTTTTTTGTGTGGAAACCATGATACATTCTTTTTCAGGATTATTCGATGAATAGAAAGTTCAAAAGAGCCACATTTATTTGAAATATAAATCTTTTTTAACATTATAAATGTCTTTACAGTCGCCTTTGATCCATTTAATGCATCCTTGCTGAGAAAAATATTAATTTATTTAAAAAAAATCTTTGTTCACAAACTTTTGTTAGTCTATGGATTTTATGAAGATGGAAATGCAGCCACTGATATAGTGAAAAACATGGGCTTTCACAGACTCTGCTGGAAATATTATATAAAAAACAGAGTATGAGAACAATGAAATTAATTCTTTAGTTCATACTGAATGGCCTTGCTGGAAACTCTCATATACTAAACACTTGATCAATTAGATATTACTCCTATGTGATTTAATTGTAGATTTCATGCTGTGTTAGAGGTAATAGCAGGAAAAGACAAAGACTACTCAGCTGATGAGGGGCAAGAGGAAACAGAGCTGTCAAGTCGGCTGCAAATTGACTATCAGAGTTTAATGGCATAACAGAAAGAGAGAAAAGAAAATGAATTATATTAAACACCTGAAATTAAATGTCTGATCAGAAAGCGGCCTTATATCTGCTCTTTTGTCTGGCGATCAGAAAATTTGTGTCCTTAATTACCACCCGCCGATTCTTTTCCCCTACCTCATTTTCCACTTAAAGGACACTGACTGGGACTCAATCAAATCATAATTGTTTCTCATTTCATTTCAGTTTAAAAATATGATTTTTTTTCTTTTAAAAAGATTTCTGTCTGTCTGTGTGCTCCATCTGAAATTGACAAATTAAATTTGGCATAATTTAACCTGCGTAAAAGAGAGAGAGAGAGAGAGAGAAAATGTGTGCTTAAATGTCCAAAAGTGAGCAAAAGATGACCATAAACAGGTAGAGAGCACTAGTTGTATTCCTTTAAACAAAATTAATACTTTTATTTAGCCAGGATGCATTAAACTGATCAAAGGTGACAGTAAAAATGTTTACGTTGTTACAAAATTGAAAATAAATGCTGTTCTTTTGAACTTTCTATTCATTAAAGGTGACATACCATGAAAATCGGGCTTTTCCAGGTTTTAAGTGCTATAATCAGGTCCCCAGTGCATCTACCAACCAAGGAAACATGAAAAAAATTAACACAGTAACTTTGTTTTGGTAAGCCTTTTTCGGCAAGCGTCTGAAAAAACGAGCGCGTCTGATTTTGCTCCCTTGGTGACGTGGCAAAGGAATCTTATTATATCGGTACATTCACACGGGGCATGGGCATCAGCGTCGACGCTTGATGGAGGGCGTTTCTGAAGCTTGGTGCTGACGCGACCATCATAGTGACAACAGCCAATCACATTAGTTTTCTGGTGTTGCATGAACGTGATTGGCTAGCGTCTGCACCAGGGTATTTGCGTAAGACGATCTGATTGGCTTGTGTTGTGCCTGTGTTGGCGCTTGAAAAGTTGAAAAGTTTTCAACTTCTGCCGTGAGCAACAGACACGACGTGACGCGACGGACCCACAATTAATTTCGGCAACGCTTGACGTCACTCCATTCAAAGTAAATGAGAGGCGTTGACGCCGATGCCCTGTGTGAATGGGGCGTAATATTACCGCCCCTTAATCTGTACGTTTACACCCACGGCGCCATTATTGTGTTTTCGCAAGTGACAACAGTATATTAGTTCTAATGCCATGACGAAAGTTTGAGCAAAACATGCTAACTGTTCTGTCATTGGCTGCACCTAAACACTATTTACAGTCCCAGCCTCAGAGGAGACAAGAGAGCAGTGTATTTATTGATTTATTTACTGTATATTGCTGCTGCCACACAGATCTAAAATAAACATGTGATTTATTTCCCAGCTGTTTACCTTCACAGACATAATCGACTGTTTTTTGTAACTCGTGTGTTTTTAATGTAAACCTGTGTGTGAATGAGAACTTAGTTTAGTACTCACATGCTGTGACAGCCGCTTTCTGTGCGTGTGCTTCGGATGTGTGCACTCAGAAAACTGTATATAAGAAGTTTAAACTCATATGGTTTAAAACGCATGATTTCAGTGCGATAAACATGATAATCAGAACCAAAACAGATGTTTTTTAGCAGGTAGGAGCTGTAATGGCGCAGCTCTATTCTGGAAAAGGGGGCGGGGAGAAGCAGCTCATTTGCATTGACAGAGCCAGTCCAGAAAAACAGCACATTTCTGCTTCCACTCAAAATAGGCATTTTCAAAATGATATAATAAATGATCTGTGGAGTATTTTGAGCTGAAATTTCACAGACACATTCTGGGGACACCATAGACTTATATTACATGTTGTAAAAAGGGGCATAATATGTCTCCATTAAAGAATCCTGAAAAATATATCCTGGTATATTAAGCAGCACAACTGTTTTCAGCATTGATAATAATATGAAAAGTTTATTGTGCACAAATACCATACAGCAAATTAGAATGATTTCTGAAGAATCACGTAACACTGAAGAATGGAGTAATGATGCTGAAAATTCAGCTTTTCATCACAGAAATAAATTAATATTCAAATAGAAAGAAGTTGTTTTAAAGTGTAATAATATTTTACAATATTACTGATTTTACTGTATTTTGTTTTAAATGCAGCCTTGACGAGTGTGTTGCTTGGTGAAAGTGTTACTGTAATAAAATAGAATTTCATTGCATGACACCATATGACATGGATATATGATATGAGTAGATATACAGTATATAAAATAATTAATTTGGTTCTTATTCAGTAACAAACAGCAGTTTCAGAATTAGCTCTTTTAATATATATTTTGCATAATGCAATATTAATAGCCCTTAATAATTAATCAAACTTACCAATATAATGTAAAAAAGAAAGAAAAATTACTCAAACTTCAGTCTACTGCAAATACTAAAACTGCAGTCTTGGTGAAAATAAAAGACTTCTTCCAAAAACATTAAAACGTCTTTCTGACCTTAAACTTTTGAAGGTTAGCGTATATGGCACCAAGATCAACGTGAATGATAGCAGATCATTACAATTTTAGCCTTTTGATTAATTTTTTCTTAGTTATTTATTATTTATCATGATCTCACAACAATTACCATCCAGACATTTTTTAACTTTAAGCCTGACAGAAATGTTAAATGAATCTTAATGCAAAAATTGAAACGTATTCAACATTTAAGAGACGTATTCAAGTCATTGTCTGTATAAATTGCATTTTTATGTAATTCGTGCAATTTTATTTTTTTTATGACATTCGTGCCATGTCATTGACCCACTAATGACTGATGTTGTTTCTAACTATGTTTCTTCTCTTGCACAGGCCATTCATTCTGTAGCCCAGCGACAGGACATCCAGCCGGGGCAGTACCAAGACCTAGAGGGGATCCTGACTTTGGGACTGGACCCCGGAGTCCTGCAGCCCAGCCCAGTTCCAGCGCAAAGCTCTAGAGAAGAGCAGAACCACACAGGGAGTTCACTAGGTATGTAGAGAAGCAAAATAAAGTTCTGGCAAAACAAAGCCATATATTTCTGAGGATTAGAGGGCAATATACAGCAAGATAAAACAAGTAAAAATTCTATAAAATCAGTCAATCAGCTTGGAGCCTGCCATTTTGAGGAAGCTCCTGACATTTTTGTGCATAGTACACCTGAGACTGTTGAGTCAAGATGCCTTAATGACATTCATAGAGACATGAAACATTGTCTACACCACAGTAAGGCTCATAATATTCAAGTGTTACAGTAAAACAGCACATTATACTGTAAGAACTGACCTCACAGCAGATTATCTCCTTTTCACTCAAGCAAGCACAAGTATGCTTAATATGAATTTTACTAGAAATGACAGAGCTCTGTTGCGTTAAGATCCACATGATCTGACACAGACCAGAGGTTAACAATTTCACTATGAATTTTGCTGTGGAAACTCTCGAAATCAACAAAGTCTGAACCCTCATAATGGATCAGATGCCATTTTAAGAACATATGCACTACTGTTTAAAGGTTTGTGGTTGGTAAGATTTTTCAATGTTTATAAAAGGAGTCTCTTATGCTCACCAAGGCGGCATTTATTGTATAAAAAAATAGCAATATTGTGAAATATTTTTACAATTTAAAATAACTATGGTCTATTTGAATATATTTTCAGATGTAATTTATTCCTTGATGCAAAGCTGAATTTTCAGCAGCATTGCTCCAGTCTTCAGTGTCACATGATCTTTCAAAAATCATTTATACTATGCTGATTTGCTGCTCAAGAAACATTTATTGTTATTATCGATATTGAAACAGTTGTGCTGCTTAATGCTTAATATTTTTGTGAGATAGTTTTGTTCTTTGATGAACAGAAAACAGCATTTTTTAAAAATAAAAATCTTTTGTAACATTTGTAAATGTTTGATCATTTTAATGCAACAAAAAAACAACAAAAAACAGTAGTGTACACGCTCCTCACAAGTCATGCCTCTAAAACCTTACTTACTGCAAATGCAATACTAGGTGTTAGTTAACACATCCACTGTGCGCTATTTACATCTTTCCCAACACAAATACATCCTTTATACTTTAATAATAGAGATAAGACATTTGGAATGCAGCGCTTATGTGGTTCTAACACTAATATATGACCGCGCTTTAATGAAAACCACAGCCATCTCTCTTAATAGTGCATTTTGTGCCGCCCGTATTATTTAGATACCTAATTATTGCATACTTAGATGGATTGGCCATTGAAGAGAGCTGCTAGCTTAAAGATGAGTGTAAATGATGTCTCTCTTATACATTCATTCATTTCCTGGCATTATCCTTTAGCTCCACAGTGTTAATGTGCTACCTTGGCGAGGCCATTAGCTTGACTGTAAACACTAATATTTCTTTTTAAACAGCTCTATTTAAAGCCGTTATTTAATTATGCAGAAACTAAATATGCAAAAGGCACTTTTTATCTAATATACTGTAAAAAAATGAAGCATCTGTTTGGTTCGTTGAGCTTCAAGGTTAATGAAAACAGAGGACAAATAAGTCCCGGTTTCAGTTCTGTCTCTGTCATCTCTGTTTTTATTGGCTGGTGAGTCCCTCCATCATTTTCCTGCAGTCTTTTCCTTTTCCCATCTCTTTTTGTCTCTGTCACAGTCGAGCCGTTTTTATCGGCCTGTCTGTGCATTTGCAATCCCTGACATGCACTGACAGGAGCAGCGGCCAGTCGATTGGAAAAAGCCTTAATTACAACAGGCGTTTAAGATGGCGATGGAAGGCACACATGTTTAACCTTCAACCGCTCACTGTCTGCATGTCAAGTCAGGCTGTCGCAGGCGCATGTGGTTTTCCAGCTAAAGTTTGGAGTTTGTTACCGGTTGCTGGTTTGAAGCCCAAAATGTGTGAGCCATGAAATGCTATTGTGTCCTTGAGAAAGTCACTTAACCCCAGGTTAGATCAGTCCCTGTGTAAAGAGTGTACTGCAAGTGACTTATGATAATAGTGAGTATCTAAAACCTGTCAAGAACATGCCTGGGTCACATTTCACACCAAAATCAAAAGAAATAAATAAGAAATTATATTTTGCTTAAAGAAAACAAAGCCTATTTGCATTAACATTAAGATATTTTGCACGGTCACAATTTCTAATGAAAATTAAGCACATTGCCCCACACAATTCTTATTACTGTAATCAGGGTTATTATAGTTAACAAAAAAATAAACTGAAATTAAAACCATAAAAAAAATCATTGCTTGAAATAAAATAAATTAGTTTAATTTTTAGTTTAACGTGTACTAAAATAACTAAAATAAAATATATAAATAATACAAATTAAGAAAAACTGTGTAAACGTGTGTGTGTGTGTGTGTGTGTGTGTATATATTAAAGTTTTAGTAATTTTGTTGAGTTTTGTAATTTTTATATATTTTTATGTATTAATATTAGTGCTGTCAAACGATTAATCGCGATTAATCGCATCCAAAATAAAAGTTTTTGTTTCCATAATATATGTATATGTACTGTGTTTTATTTATTATGTATATATAAATACACACAGATTCAGTATATATTTTGAAAATATTTACATGTATATACATTTATATATTTATATTATTATATTTTATATTATATATAAATATATTTAATACATAAACATAACATATTTTTCTTAAATATATACATGCATGTGTTTGTATTTATATATACATAATAAATATACACAGTACACACTCATATATTATGTAAACTAAATCTTTTATTTTGGATGCGATTAATCGCTATTAATCGTTTGACAGCACTAATGAATAAATATAACGCAACAAAAACTCTAAAACTTGAACTTACATTAAAATGTAAATAAAAATAGAAAATAGAAACTGATAAAATAACATTGAAAATTAACATTAACATTGTAATGTAAAAAAAATGCTGTATTGAAAATGACAATTTTGGAGAAAAATTTTATAAATGTCATGAAAATGATGTAACAATGCATACATTTAATGAACCAAAATATACAGTAGGTTTAATTTTCTTTGAGCATAATATATTTCCTTACTTTTTCTTTTAGCATCCAAAAGTTGCATGAAAATGAGGCAGCATATTTTTAATGTTGCATGCAGTGCAATATCAGCTGGTATTGTTGAAGTTAACTATTTATCATGAAAAAAATATTAGCAGTGTAATTCTTACCTTAGCCTTTCTTGATGGTAATGAAGAGAAGTGGATGCAGAGGTCAGATAACTGGTGCATTGTGTTCACACGAATGCTGTTTGTAGGTTTTTGAAAAGAAGGACCAACTTACATTTACTGGCACAAAAAAACGTTTGCAACTTTTGTGTTTGTTTGAATGTGGTCCTCTTGCCTTCTGAAGTTGAGTACCTTTAATCTATGTCTGCATCTACTGGGATGCTTTTAGACAGTTTACATGTTTAGTGTTGATATGTAGAGCTGTGATGTACAATAACTTATGGACCTACTTTAGTAAACTGTATGTTAGCTTTGATAGTGGATTATCTTCAAGACCACGTGATGATGGTTGTCTTGCTGTGTGGGGTTCTCATTGTTTGTTTTAATTGTAGTTGTAGGGCAGGAGTCCTGGAGATCCAGCAGCAGTCTTCAGCATAAAGCAGAGGAAGAGCTGGTCGCTGCGCTGATGAACGCTCGGCCCATCAGTAGCACCCCTTGTCCCCTCACACCAGGCCGTAGCAGAGTGTCATCACACAGGCTGTGTTTCTCAGGTCATTTGCTTTCATTTCTGGTACAACACCAGATTTAATTTGATGTGAATGAAAAAAAGGCTGTGAAGAATATAACTTCTTTCTGTTGTAAATGTCATACTGGTATATCAGTCTTTCAGAAAAGAAAACATTGAAAATATCTTTCCTGTTGACATGTTGTGTCAAATCTTGTTTCTCATCATTTTATGCCTCCTCTGAGACTGTCTATCAATAAAGGGCCAAAAATAAACATTTTGAAAACAAAGTGAAATTCTGGAAAACATGGGATAGGACATACACCACCATTCAGAAATGTGATTTTTTTTAAATCTATTTGAAAGAAGTATCTTATGCTCACCAAGGCTGCATTTATTTGATCAAAATGCAGTAATATTGCGAAATATTATTACAACTCAAAATAGCTGTTTTCTATCTTAATATATTTGAAGAGTTTATTTGCAAAAACTGATAAATGCCACTGAAAAATGAGCCGTGCATTATTCTCCCCATATAGCACGTTCTGAACACTAAACACGTTTTGTCAAAAAAGCCGGTTTTGTCCACTTTCAAGGCATCGCAAGTTCACGTTTTACTGCAGAACCCGACAAGCGCCATTGTTGTTTTTGAACAGAAGCCGATAAGTCCATTTTTGCGAATCAGCGCGCTGTATTCAGGTCAGGTGACAAGGCTACTTTCACTTTGAAAAGACGTGCTAGCTGAGACGAGAGGAGTTTCGTCAAAGCTGACTAAAAGTGATCGAGGATGGATAATTTTGACAAACTTGATGAACCTGTGATATCTTCTTCAGGGCGAAAAAGGAAAATAAAAGCTGAAACGTTTTCACGGAACTGTGCAAAAGCAGCGCGTTACAAGCTCAGTGTATTGCGTGTAATCACATCCATACAGTTTATGATCACAACAACAACAACGTTTGTCAGGCATCTACATTGTCATCTGAGGAGATTACAAAGATTAAACCAGTGTTTTTTTTAAGATAAAACATGAAATGTGGAGTTATCTGCTTTTGCCAAAAAACTAACTTTTAATAAGTAAAAAAAACATACTTTCAATTAACTTAAATTTTGTAAATTACCTGTATTTGTTTAAGTTATTATTACTTAATCAAAACAACCCAACTGCAGTTTGATTGATATTACTTGGAATGCGCAATAAAAAAAACGCGATTTCTGAAAATAAAAATGGAGTTATCGTTTTTTGCAAATTAACTCTTCATTTTAAAATGTAATTTATTTCTGTGAATTGATTAAGCTGAATTTTGCTGATTTGCTGCTCAAGAAACATTTCTTCTTATTATCAATGTTCAAAATAGTTGTGCTGATTAATAGTGTTTCTTCAAGATTCTTTAATGAACAGAAAGTAAAAAAAAACAGCATTTGAAAAATAGAAATCTTTTGCAACGTTATAAATGTCTTTACTGTCACATTTGATCAGTGCATAATTTAATTGAAGCTATCAATCGTATTTCCCAAATCAGGGTATTGGTCTGAGTAAAATAAAACCTTCATCTCTCCTTAATATCCCTTCTGTGTTCAGACTTAATCCAGACTTGTTCGACTAAATCTTTGTTTAAAATGTTGAGCCGGTCTGATGTTGCATCTTTGCCGTTACTAAAGGATCATTTACAGAGAGCCTCGGCCAACCCTTCGGACACGGCGTTAAGGCCAACGGGACATCAATAACATGGCTGTAGAAGAGTCGTGCCGACGCTCGGCCGCGGCGTGATTTATTGGCTCACGCGCGTAATTAAAGCCGAGCTGATTCCTGAGCTTTCTGCGCCAGCACACGCGGCTGAGGTTTCATAAAGAGATTACTGTGTTTGTGCAGGGAACGTGGCCAACGGCGCGCTCCTCAATCTCTCGGCTCAGCTCAGCTAGCTAGCTCGTGCTTTCTCTTCCTCTCGACACGTCTTCCTCTCTGTCTCTCGGCTCATCACTTGCAGGTCTGCAGAGGAGGGAAAAATAATCTGGTTAACAGCATGACAGCTGTGATTTCGGCTGGTGGAAATCAAAGCGTCAGATATCCGTCCATGCTCTCTTGCCTGCTTTTCTCTCTCTCTCTCTCTCTCTCTCTCTCTCTCTCTCTCTCTCTCTCCCGTTCATTCTCTGTATATCTCATATACTTGTGTCAGGTTCGAAACGCTAGATTGGGCCTTTTGCATCAGAGGATACTCAAAGCCGTCGGCCTCCCGAGCCCAAATCGTGGGGAGTGGTATCAGCTAATACATGATCTCTCCTGCTATGTCACCTGGGCATTTCACTACTCGGTTTTTAAATATATCTTTTTCAGTCAATGAATCATTCTTATTAGCTTCTGCAGTACTGTTCAAATATATGAAATAATAATTTTGTGCAAGGATGCATTAAATTGATCAAAAGTGACAGTAAAGAGTTTTATAATGTTACAAAATGTTTCTATTCCCAATAAAGGCTGTTCATCAAAGAATCCTGAAAGAAATACTAGAATATTAAGCCATTTTCAACAATGATAATAATAATAATAAAAACATGTTTCTTTAGCAGCAAATCAGCATACTGAAAATTCAGCTTTGCATCAGAGTAATAAATTATATTTTTTAAAATTATGAAATTATTTTAAATTGTAATAATATTTCACAATATAATTGTTTTTACTGTATTTTTTTTTTTTATCAAATATGCAGTCTTGGTGAGCATAAGAGACTTCTCTCAAAAATGTTACACAACCCAAACTTTTGAAGAGTTGAGTTATATCACCTTAATAAATGACTAGTAATCCATTTCTTTCACCTATAGATGTCTTTTTATTGCTTGATAAATCCCACAAGTTGACAAAATAGTATATCTGCTGATATGATTCATGATGAGTATGCTTATGATACTTAAACACTGTTTTTGAAGGAATCTGATGAGTAAATCATTCGATCGACTCCCCGTTTTATTCACTGGTGTAATGATGTAACCTACAGAATGAGTCACTAAACTGAACTGATTCAAAAGATTAAAAAGTGTGAATCACTTTCCTCACCACTACTGTAATGTTAGCTGAGTGCTGCTCGGTGAACATAGAGGCGTACACTTCACTATCAGCAACAGAAAGATCACACAAGACAAGAAGAAACTAGGGAATATAATGAAAAAAGTCACATGGAGGAGAGAGAAGTGTGTAAGTGTGTTATTGTGATTTGCTGGATCAGAGAGCATAGAAGCTGATTAGGCCAGCGTGTGACAGTAAATAATACTGACCCCGCTAACTTAAGCCGTCAATCCCAGCGCTGTCTTTCTGTGTGTGCTTTTCATCTCTCTCTTTGCCTTTCCCATCATCTCTCTAATTATCTTTAGTCACAGTTATTAGTAGTATAACTGTAGGCAACCATCACTATTACTGTTGCTCATACTTGGCGTTAGAGATCTGTACAAACCACTAACCATAATTATTCAACTTTGATGTGTAACTCATGCTGACATGAATGATTCCTCAAGTCAGAGGGTGTGTTATTTAGCAGCTCTCATAATCTCATTCAGCTCTTATTATTCTTTTTTAGGCACCATAAGCAGATGTTCTCCCATCTCTTCTCGGCCCCTGAGTGCCGGGACTCGTTGGCCAGTGTCTCGTGCTGCTGAGGAGATCATGGAGGTCCAGAGCGTGGAGCAGCTCGATCTCCAGGACTCTGATGAGGATGAGGAGGATTGCCTGGCTCTGGCCTGCCTTGAGGAAGAGTTCAGACATATGAGCACTACACCATTAGACGAGGGTGAGGATTCAATTTGTCTGGACTGCAATTACACAAATTAAGGATTTTGATGGAATTTTGTGATAAGTAGTAATAAGTGATTTTGTAAAAAAAAAAAAATAATAATATGAATAGAGGACAAGAAGAAATAAAAGTTATGTCTGTAGTTGTGGTTAATCTATTAAACAACTATTTAGTATAAAATTGCTTTTATAGTATTTCATATATCAGTTTTAATATGATTTTTTTTTACATTATATTGGAAAGTTTTACTAATTATTAAGGGCTATAAATGTTGCATTATGCAAAAATAAAAATATACATTAAAAGAGTGAATTCTGACACTTTTGTTTCTTATTGAATGAGAACCAGATACATTTTTCTATATGTACTCATGTCCATATCATATGAACTGCAATTAAATTCTATTTTAATAAGGTAGCACTTTATAATGATGTTATATTTTTAAACATTACGTAAGTGAACAATAATACAAATTAATATTTTTATATTTATACATTTATTTGATTGTTATATACAGTAAAACTGTAATATTATGAAATAGTACATTTTCAAATAACTGTTTTCTATTTTTATATTTTTTAAAGTGTAATTTATTTCTGCGATGCAAAGCTGAATTTTCAGCATCATTACTCCAGTATAAAGTGCCACATGATCCTTCAGAAATCATTCTAATATGCTGATTTATTTTCAGTGCTGGAAACTGTTGTGCTGCTTAATATTTTTTTGGAACCCGTGATAAATTTTTTCAGGATTCTTTGATGATTAAAAAGTTAAAAAGAAGAGCATTTATTTAAAATATAAATTTTTTCTAACAATATACTCTACAGTTCAAAAGTTTGGGCTCAGTAAATTTGTATTCTTCAAAGAATTTTTTATTCATCAAAGAATCCTGAAAAAAGTATCGCAGTTTCCAAAAAAATAAAATCCATTCCAAAACAACTGTTGCCAACGTTGATAATTCTAATAATAAATCATCATATTAGAATGATTTCTAAAGGATCATGTGACACTTTATACTGGAGTAATGGTTGATGGAAATTCAGCTTTGCATCACAGAAATAAATTATATTTTAAAGGATATTAAAATAGAAACCATTATTTTATATTGTAATAACATTTTGCAAGATTACTGTTTTTTTTCTGTATTTTTGATCAAATAAATGCAGCCTCGATGAGAAAGAGGCTTCTTTAAAAAACATTACAAGTCTTACTGATCCCAAACTTTTGAACGGTAGTTTGTGTATATATATAATATCTCTGAATACTTGTATCCAGGGGCGTAGCCATCATTTCAGAAGTGAGGGGGACAGAAAACGTTTCTGAAAAATTTGAAATGTTTCTGTTTTTCTGAAAACAACTGTTTTCATACAGCAATAGCTGGACGCTTTTGTTCATATTAGGAATTTCCTCATACGACTTTCTGCACGAGAGCGCCCTCCGGCTACGAGTGTGAATGAAAAAGACACTGCACGGAGTGTTTAGTGCTCAGCGATGTTCATCTCGCCTTATTCTGGGTCTGAATAAAACATCAGATCATGCACAGACTATCCTGTCTCTTTGAATTTAAATCTATATTTATTCACACCGGCTCTTGAAGACCTCTATGCGAACACACTTGCCCGAAAAAGTGCGGGGGACGAATTTACGTGATATTAAAAGTGGGGGGGACACGTCCTCCGCGTAATCTACGCCCTTGCTTGTATCGATAATGATATCGATGCCAAAAACTGCCCACTTCAATTAAAAAATTTAGCATTTTACCATTAAACATTGTTCATGTTTTTAATCTTGCTGCCTATTTTTCAAAAATCCAACTTATCAAAATAATTTCTGGTTTGAAAAAAAAGTCTCTTTGAAAACATGTTATGAAAAATATGCAAAGATTCCCACTTCAGGTTTTTTACTTTCCTTATCTCATTAAATTACTGAATCACTTAGGGCTAGAAAGCAATTGAGAACCATAACTCAGAGCTATCAGCAGTAATCTTGTAAGAGAAGTTCAGATCTGGCTAGATTTAGCTGGATTTACGTGAGTGTGTGTGTGTGTGTGCGTGTGTATGTGTGTGTGTGTGTTTGTGAGTGTGTGTGTGTGTGTGTGTGAGAGAGAACTGCACCTCTGCGGTGGGTCTCGCCAGTTGTATTTGTGTGTAAGTGTATAAGTGTGTCTGTTCACCTACGGGATGTGAATGAATGCTGAAATAAGCAAATTAATCAAGGCTGAATGCGTGTGCTGGGCTAGAGAGGCTGTTTTAATGAGTGTGCAGACTGAACACTAATGAGCTGACTCTAATAAGGGGATCTAATGAGCGAGTTGCCACGGTAGCAGGTACCCGGTGCATGATGTGTGCTGTTTTGTGGGACACGTGCCTCTCTGAACCAGACGGGCGGTCAGGAACATAAGTGTGTGCTAGGATGTTGTACCTAACACTTTATAAGGACCTTCATTAATAATTCATTATAGTTATCCAACTTGTCATCAATTCTTAATAATGTTATGAAATATTTATTACACACACACACACACATACAGTATACAGTGGGTACGGAAAGTATTCAGACCCCCTTAAATTTTTCACTCTTTGTTATATTGCAGCCATTTGCTAAAATCATTTAAGTTAATTTTTTTTCCTCATTAATGTACACACAGCACCCCATATTGACAGAAAAACACAGAATTGTTGACATTTTTGCAGATTTATTAAAAAAGAAAAACTGAAATATCACATGGTCCTAAGTATTCAGACCCTTTGCTGTGACACTCATATATTTAACTCAGGTGCTGTCCATTTCTTCTGATCATCCTTGAGATGGTTCTACACCTTCATTTGAGTCCAGCTGTGTTTGAATATACTGATTGGACTTGATTAGGAAAGCCACACACCTGTCTATATAAGACCTTACAGCTCACAGTGCATGTCAGAGCAAATGAGAATCATGAGGTCAAAGGAACTGCCTGAAGAGCTCAGAGACAGAATTGTGGCAAAGCACAGATCTGGCCAAGGTTACAAAAAAAATTCTGCTGCACTTAAGGTTCCCAAGAGCACAGTGGCCTCCATTCCTGAAATGGAAGACGTTTGGGACGACCAGAACCCTTCCTAGAGCTGGCCGTCCGGCCAAACTGAGCTATCGGGGGAGAAGAGCCTTGGTGAGAGAGGTAAAGAAGAACCCAAAGATCACTGTGGCTGAGCGCCAGAGATGCAGGCGGGAGATGGGAGAAAGTTGTAGAAAGTCAACCATCACGGCAGCCCCCCAGGTACCCGGTGCATGGTGTGTGCTGTTTTGTGGGACACGTGCCTCTCTGAACCAGACGGGCGGTCAGGAACATAAGTGTGTGCTAGGATGTTGTACCTAACACTTTATAAGGACCTTCATTAATAATTCATTATAGTTATCCAACTTGTCATCAATTCTTAATAATGTTATGAAATATTTATTACACACACACACACACACATACAGTATATATATGAGGCAATATCTAATATGCTATCACTTCTTAATTTAACACATCCTTGCTGAATAAAAGTTTTAATTTCTTTCAAAAAAAGAAAGAATAACAAATTTACTGAGCCCCAACTTTTGAACGGTAGTGTATATTGTTAGAAAATATTTCTATTTTAAATAAATGCTCTTCTCTTTAACTTTTTATTCATCAAAGAATCCTGAAAAAAAGTATCACAGGTTCCAAAAAAATATTAAGCAGCACAACAGTTTCCAGCACTGAAAATCAATCAGCATATTAGAATGATTTCTGAAGGATCATGTGACACTTTATACTGGATTAATGGCTGATGGAAATTCAGCTTTGCATCACAGAAATAAATTATATTTTAAAGGATATTAAAATAGAAACCATTATTTTATATTGTAATAATATTTTGCAATATTACACTTTTTTTCTGTATTTTTGATCAAATAAATACAGCCTTAATGAGCATAAGAGACTTCTTTAAAAAATATTACAAGTCTTACTGATCCCAAACTTTTGAACGGTAGTGTATATATATATATATAGAGAGAGAGAGAGAGAGAGAGAGAGAGAGAGAGTTGTCCTTTCTTTAAAAAATACTGACTTCAAACTTTTGAACAATAGTGTAATTTATATGCTTCATCTTTGATTTTTTTCTTCACCAAGCTTATTGCAGTGCATTTTGTGAATGAATGTGATGCTGCCCTAGACTTCTAAATATGCTATCTTAGAAGGTTCTCTACACTAAAATACTCTAAAATGTTGTTTAGGTAGGAAGCCAGATTCACCAAACTCCTTGCCGTCAGCTACATTCTTGAAATTCAAGATTGCTACAAGCGTTTGTTAAAGCATTACTTGTAAACCTTTAACCATGACAGCTTGCTTTGAGCAATAATGTAAGCGTAATTATATATGTGTGTTTGTTGCTGTAATGATGGTGTATGGTACACATCTCTCCTCCAGCAGTGTCGCTTTACCTTTCCTGACAACATTATGCGTGTAATGGAATATTAGCATGTCTAAAGGCTTTGGCATATTTTGGGAAAGCGTTTTGTATTGCCGCCGTGGCTCAAGAGTTGCCTGCAAAACAGTGTTATCTGTGAGCCCCGGTTGTGTTTATGTGTATTTGTGTGCTTTGTGTACGTGTTTGTGCGCGATTAGACAGACAAATCTCTGCTGGAGGCTGACTGCTGCTTTGCTTTTGGAGCCTAGTGTGCTGTATGGAGCTGTAACGGGATTATAAGGCCTACTGAACACACTCTCTCTCTGTGCGTGTGTGTGTGCGCGCGTGTGGATGTACAGGAGTATAAAAATGTCTCTTCCATCAACACACGTTCAGACTGGCCCAGAGCTGAGCTCACGCAAAACACATCTTTACTCTTATATGTTCTCTCTCACTTTCTGTAAAATTTCTCACAAACAAGAACATTCATGTCTGTCACACTCATGTTTCATTCATATCAGGGCAGCGAGAGCATGTGTGTGTGGGTGAATCTCATGAAAACTGTAATGTCCTGGTTATATCACTCCAAAATCAAATGAGAAATTACGGTTTGCATAATGAATAACAGTTTTAAGCTCAACTGAAAAATTAGGATGAATTTGATGTTTTTTTTTTCTTTAAAGAAATAAAAAATGACATTACACAAACAAATCCTGATAATCATGTTCTCCATGATTTGAGATGATCCAAGAACTTTGTGCTTTAATGGAAGCAAGACGATGTGAGTGTCTGTACAAAGAGTCATGTGATCAGTGTCAATAATTATGTGATTAAGAGAAGAAACATCATAATGTTTCTAATGTTTTGTTTTTTTAAATCTTAAAGATGTCTATATATTTTCAGGTCTAAACTGGATTTTGAATAATTTATTTTTTAATGTGATCTCAGGTGTTTGGACCCCATAATATAATTATTTAACAACTATAGATTTTAGTTTTAATATTATTTTTAATACTATTTTAGTATTTATTAATACTCTTGAGGTATCTTGTATTTTCATTTTGTCAGTTTTATTTTAGTTTTAGTTTTAGTGAATTTATATGCTTTTGCCACTTTTATTAGTTTTTTTCTATTTCTAATTGGCTTAATTTTTATTTTTAGTAATTTTGTTTTATTTGTTTTTAGTAAAATTGTTTTATTTCAGTTTCTCATTTCAAAATTTCTAATTTTTTATGCTATTTATCTATTTAATTTTAGATTTTTTTTTCAATAAACAAAACATTATTTTTTATAAAGTTTTAGTTTCTAATTCTGCGTTTTAAATTTTTTTCCCCCATGTAATATTTGTTATATATTTTTTTAAATTACCGAAAAAAAAAAACTTTTTTGTTGTGGTTAACAATAACCACACCACACCACACCATATCATTTAATTTATATTATTCTTATTTCTATATTATTCTTAATTATAATTATAATTAATAATAATAATTGTTCTATTATTTTCATATTAGAATTATAGGAATTTGTACTTAGTGACATGAAAATAAAACAATGTTTAATTTTCTCTGTGCAAAATATATTTCTCCTTTGCCTTTTTCGATTTTGAGGTGACATATGGCATTTCTTTGTAGTCATTTCTTCGCCAGTGTATATGTGTGTGTGCAGGTTTTTAGTTGTTTCCAGGCACCGGCGGCTCAAAGCCTCGTCTCTGTCTTTGATGTAGCAGGAGTATTGACAGGGTCACACAGATGAAGAGGAGGAGATCTTCATCAGGAATGCTCTTGCTATGGGGCGTCTGATGACCTGAGACTGATTACAGTACTATCACTATCCTCCTGAAATCCAGCCAATCAAAGTCAAAACCCTGCAGTCCCCCCCATGCTACCATACACCTTATATTTCATTACAGTTTTGGTTGTAAATTGCGAAAATGTTCAGTTTGTTTTCATAGAAACTGTTTTGAGAGATTCACAGGCTGGATTCCTCCTCCCTCACCGCTGCACTCTGGAGCTGGATGCTGGGAAAGTGCTGCTTTGGTCACTGGTAAAGTATCCGCTAAATGAACAGAATCCAATTGCCGTTTTAACTTTTCTAATTAGCTGCTTATGGCTTGACAGGATTCGTGAGGGTTCTGGAGGAAGAGAAGATGAAAGCTTTGAAGACTGCATGAAGCAGCAGTGTGCAAATGAAGGCATGGAAAGCAAAGGGATTTCCCCTACAGAGTGAAATTCCGCCACTGGTCACTGAGTGCAGACAGGAAAGCATTAGCGCTGACATAAATGCTCCCGCCGGACACATCAGGTGAGCTGAACAGAGTCAGTACTAGATGGGCCTTGAATTCAGTTGGGCTGTATTTGCAATGGCTATATTCAATATAAAATGTCTTTAAAATCAAAATGTTTATGTTTTATGTTATTATTTTGCCTATTTATTATATTATTCAAACCAGGACTTCTCAAATATTTTTGTCATCTGAGTCCATTAGATGTAAAATATTTACTTAAAGCTCCCACTGGGATTTACAAAACAACAACAATATTTTAAGAAACATTCACATGTTCACGGTTCTCTGATGTTGGTTAATTGTCACACTGACATGCAAATAAACAGAATATTGTTTTTATAATTTCATATCGTTTAAGTAGAAATATTTATATTTTATATTTATTTTTATATTTGAAGGGGTCATATGATGCGATTTCAAGTTCCCTCTCAGTCGGTCACTCTCGACGTCACGTCGGAGGACCGACGAATTGGGATCTCGCTTAGAGGGACCAATCTACTTCGAGTGTAAACTAAACGAGCCAATGCACATTGGCATGCGATTATTGCATCCAGCTGCTGCTGATCACAGCGTGAGTATAAGTAGGCAGCAGGTGCAGCGCATATTCAGCTTTTCGCTTCGGAGCCGAGCGGTTCTATCGTTCTGCTCCTGACCTCTGCAGTAGTGATAAACTACAGTCAAGCACGCTCTTCGGTGGGCTCTCGTGCTGGTGGTACGGCGCTTCAGCGGTGGTGGTTTCCCGTGTCGAGTGGGCTGCACACGGCAGGCTGCACTACCCCTGTGTGTGTTGCAGACGGCCATCTCCCCTGTGCGCTTCGGCACACTAAAAGAGCAAATTCCATACTAAAAGAGCTTCACGGGTGGAACGTCTTTTTAAAGACCCGTCTTTGTAAAGATGTCATACCATCCGTGCGTTTCTGGGTGCAGTCGTTACCTGGTACAACACTGTTCCAGAACACTTCAACCCAAATATTCAGATGTGTGCAGCGCATTTTACGGAGGATGAGGACTGTTTCCTGGGAGAGTAGCCGCCGGTGTTCCGGTGAATTCAGCTCCCCTGTTTCCCCTTCTGCGCGCATTCTGACCACAGTCTATGAAGCTGACAAATAATGCTGACTGTAAGTACGTTTTCATATTTAAAGGATTTGCCACTGACGAATTTATTTTTTTATGTGTTATTTTGATGTGTATTTGTGTTTATTTTACATTTTACATTTTTTATTTTTATTATTTTTAATTAATTTATTCATATATTTATTTTTACATTTATTTATATGGTTGCTTCACGTTCTTCTTATTGTTATATTATTACATCTACTGTAGGTAAATTTGTTGGTATATTATCAAATTTACCTACAGTAGATTTTACTTAGTGTTTTGCTTGGTGACAGATGAATGTGTGCCAAAAATACAGTATATTTTAATTGGACACAGCCACAACAAAATATATTGGAAACGTTTTTGTTTGTTTGTTTGTTTTCAAAGTTGATTAGCATGTTTATTTTGCTATTCTAATCATTCTAACGTGTGTGTGTGTGTGTGTGTGTGTTATTATTTGCAATTTGTATTTTTCCAAGCTGTCATGTGACCAATTTTCCATTAATCTTCTCCATAGACATAAAAAAAAAGTATGATTATAATTAAACTGCTCATGAAAGCAACCAACATTATAACATAATAACATTTAAAATTTTGAAAAGAAAATGGCAGAAGACCGTTTACATGAGGATTATGAATGGATTAACTACTCATCCCATGAATCCAGGGTCCAAACTTGACTGGTTTCCATTCCTGCCAATGCAAGTTAACTGGTAAAAAAACCTTTAAACTGTATTCTACAGTGTCTTCTTGCATTATGTATTATCTTATCTTTGGATACAACTTTTTCAAAGAAGCAAAACATTTTTAAGTGTAGGAATGCGTAACAAGAGAGAAAAATTAAATAAAATAAAGTAATAGTCACATCAGACAAAAATGAGAAAAAAATATAAAGGCTCAACCATATTATTATTATTATTATTATTTATTATTACTTTTAGACCCTACAATAAAGCATTGTAAATGATGGCTTTTTGTGTGTTTTTAATGTATTTTGCTCGATGAAAATATTGTCATCTAGCCTCTGCTAGCCTTCAAAAACTCTCAAAAACCCTGTCGTGGATATCGCTTCATTGTGAATTTCAACAATTAAATTTTTTTTTATAAATGAAGTTGAAGTCTAAAATTGTATAGTTTCAGAACATTGCCATTTTTTAACAACTTTAGAAGTCATAGAATCTGTCTTGAAAGGTTCATACATTAAATGAATACATACAATCTCTCTATGGTGATTTTGAATGGCATTTTTACTTTTGGAACCCTACTGATGTTCTCCGAAGCACTTAAGATCATTTAAAAATACCAGAAAGACACGGCAATCACAATAATAACAGATCTGAAGGTTCGAAATGACCAGCTTTTTCTTTGTCTCCCATCCTGATGCCTTCATAACCGCTGAAAGTAAGAATTAACTTGGTCATCGTTCTCCCAGGACAACTAGTTCCTGCAGCCGTGGACTCGTGCTCTCTGAAAATAATGCCTTTTATAGTTCTCACCCTTCACTGGGTCTGTTTTCTCAGAGCAGACACAAGAGATGCGGCCCGTGACCCGCTTCATTGATTCCTATCAGAGACGGGCTTGCAGAGGCAGCGTATGAAAGTGCCTGTTGTGACGAATACACGCTATTACATTTTTAAAACACACTGTCGTCTTTTTTACCGCACTCTCACTTTTCACTCTCAATGCATTGTGGAAAATAGCTGCTGGGGTTTTAATACTCATACAAGGTTTTGCCCAGAGGACACACACCACATAGAATATTTTTACTCCATATTTTTGTCCTGCCTTATACCTGGTATTCATTCAAAATGCTGGAGTTTTTGAACTCGGACTGCAATTACGAATCGCACTGGAGAGGACTTGAACTTGACATGGACTCTGACATTTTGGACTCCAATACAGCCAAATTCATGTCATGTCTAACACGAAAGATCAAAGTAACAAAATGAAATTTAGATAAGACATTAATAAATGTCTCTCACTCAAACTCACTTTGATCCTTCGCTAAGACCCGCCCCCTTCATTAGCTGTTGCTCTATGTCCGAAAAGCAATGCCGCTCTCATGCCACATTACGCAGTGAAAAACTTATGTTCCTCTTTACTAGTTACAGCACAAAATAAACGTCACTGAACATCAGAAGGTATCTTGTTTCAACCGTGGAAAGACGTCAATACACACCATTTTTCAAGTTCAAGTCAATCGACATCAATCGATAATCTACTCTCCTGTTTGGTTTGTCGGACAAAAATGGCAGATTTGGCATTATGATTGGTCAGATCGCCTGTCAATCAAACTCCCTGTGAAGGGGCAAATCGCAAATCAAATGTAGCAATACAATATGCCCCGAAAAGATCAATAAACAACACAGCTCTGCATCTTGGTAAAAAAAATAAAAATCAGCTGATTTGCCAAAAAGCCTAATATTACCTAATTTGATTATGCTGAGATTAAAAATTTCAATACAAACATGTTTTCTCCCCACAAATTAAGAATGAAAATTTTTTAAATTATAGACTTATGTGTATCAGCATTAATGCACTCATTAAAATAACAAAAGCAGTCAAATTTCAAAAATGTGTATTCAAAATGTATCATTTAATTTACAATCTGCAAAGGAGTCAATAATGTGTTGAAATACTCCATTTGATGTCAAACATCTTTACAAAAGAAGCAAAATAAATGTTTTCACAAAATTTGGATGTAGCAAAACTCCCACAAATTTAGAAGAAAATGGTCATGTTTGCATTTTTTTTTCTGTCACATTTTTTTTTAATCAGTTAATGCATATGTTTGAAAACAAATGTTTGTTTCTGACAGACGGCTGGACGGAAATGGCTGGAGCAGCGGCAGCGTGTCTAGAATAAAAACATTTGTCAACTGAAATGTGCACTTATTGCATACTGGTAAGCTGAAATGACTTATTTGCCGTCCAAATGCATGTGTAGTTCCTCTGTGTGTTTATGAATACATTTTCCCTGGGCTTTGTCACTCCAGAGCTGATCTATCATTCCGGTGACGGGTCTCCAGCTGGACCCACACAGATTTTTCCACCTTGTGCATAATCCAGTCGCTGGAGAACAGCAGCAGGTATTACTCACAGTCACAAACCCACTCATGCCATTATATGTCACAGGGGGTTTGTTGATGTATATGTTTACACTCAGCTACATGTTTATGTCTGGATCCACTCATGTTTGCACGTATGAGCGTGCTTGTCGAAATGTAATGCAATGAACAAACAGCGTGCAGCGAAGTGTTTATTTCTGTAATCCCATCCACAAATCCAGAATCAGACGTAAGCGATGGTCAAATATGAACAAACTGTGTAGTTAGAAATTGATAAGCAGAAATGTAGACAACAAGGACATGGATTACACATTCTGAGCACCAGACACAATCACATGAAAGAGGTTTATCAAATGTGCAGAAGAAGGGGAAAAAATCGAATTAAATACAATAAATTAATTAATTGCTGTTTAATATTTTTGTGGAAGGTGTGCATATGCATATATTGTTTATTATGTGTATTTATGTATGTGTGTGTGTGTGTGTATATATATATATATATATATATACAGTGGGTACGGAAAGTATTCAGACCCCCTTAAATTTTTCACTCTTTGTTATATTGCAGCCATTTGCTAAAATCATTTAAGTTAATTTTTTTTCCTCATTAATGTACACACAGCACCCCATATTGACAGAAAAACACAGAATTGTTGACATTTTTGCAGATTTATTAAAAAAGAAAAACTGAAATATCACATGGTCCTAAGTATTCAGACCCTTTGCTGTGACACTCATATATTTAACTCAGGTGCTGTCCATTTCTTCTGATCATCCTTGAGATGGTTCTACACCTTCATTTGAGTCCAGCTGTGTTTGATTATACTGATTGGACTTGATTAGGAAAGCCACACACCTGTCTATATAAGACATTACAGCTCACAGTGCATGTCAGAGCAAATGAGAATCATGAGGTCAAAGGAACTGCCTGAAGAGCTCAGAGACAGAATTGTGGAATAATGCATATTATATACAGTATAATAAAACATAAAAAACATTAAAATAATTAGGGCTGCACGATTATTATTACAAAAATCATAATTGTAGATTATTCCCTTGAAATTGTAAGTATGATTATTAATTACGATTATTACATAATTCAATTTACATTGAATGATGTTTATACCATTGTTTGATGCAGGCCGCATATTTATATGAAAATAAACAAGCTAAAAACTTAAAAATGTAAATTTAAAGGGGTCACATCCTTGGGACACTTCATTTCCAGCGATATCGTTGACATGATTGCAAAGATATTATTTAAACTGAGCTGGATGTTGACATCACTGAATTCAATGATGAACTGTCTTTAACTGAAAAATGAGTGTTTACTATTGTCATTTTGCATTATTGACACTATTTTCCTAATTAATGCTGTTCAGTTGCTTTGTCACAATCTGTATTGTTAAAAGCGCTATATAAATAAAGGTGACTTGACTTGACTTGACTCATATGATGTTGTTAAAAAGAACATTATTTTGTGTAGTTGGTGTAATGAAATGTGTTTTTGCGTTTAAAGTTAAATAACACATTATTTTCCACATACTGCACTTTATTGTTTTTCCTCTATGCCCCGCCTTTCTGAAACGTGCCAATTTTTACAAAGCTCATCGGTCTGAAAATTGAGGTGTGCTCTGATTGGCCGGCTATCCAGTGCGTTGTGATTGGCCGAATACCTCAAACGTGTGACGGAAATGTTTCTCCCCTTACCATACTGTGATGCCCTGTCCGGCCGGAGCGACTAGACAAAAACATTCAAACCCATTATAAACGAGGCATTTGTTGCATCCAGTGGGGACAGCCGGCATTGTAGTCTACTCTCCCAGGATCAGGAAACAGTCCTCCATAAAATGTGCTGCACACAAATGAATATTTGGGTTAAACTGTTCTGGAACAGTGTTGTAAATACAACGTAACCACTGATTTCTAATTGTGTCCTCTTTTGGAAGACCAAACAAAGTAGTTTCGCTTTCACAACGAAACACAGCGTCACACATGTTGGGCTAGAGTGAGCAGAGGCCGGTGGCTAGAGTGAAGAACGGCTGGCGGATTCGACGAAGGAGCGTCCGAAGGGCTTGCGGCAACCACATGTGACGACCCCGGGCTGGACTCCGCTTAGTCCACGGTGAAAGCCGATCCGGCGATCCACAGCGTGAAGTTGATGTATTCCCTCAGCGACCAGCACGGATCAGCTCCAGGCATGATGAAGCAGATATCGTCCACTTTTGGAAGACCAAACAAAGTAGTTTCGCTTTCACAACGAAGCCAAAGAGAAAGGAAAAATGTAAATCGCATCATATGACCATTAAAAAAAATTTCTATAGTATTAAGCCTCAAATGTCAACTATACATTGGATTGATTTCTTTATATTATAAAAAAGTAAAAATATGAATGGTATTATAATGTTATACTAAAACTAAAATTAAAATAATGGAAAAAAACCCTTATGATAACATGTAGAATGAAAAAAACCCCGCATCTTAAGCACGCAGAATAACATAAGTGGACTTTGAACGATTAATTGCCGCTTTGAACGATTACGTAATTGTGGCATCCATAATTGTAATCGCGATTAGAAATTCGATTAATTGTGCAGCCCTAATAATAATATAAAAATATATATTTTTTATTTTTGTTTATTTTTTTGCTATTAAAGTAAATTGCTTTATTGCATTAAAACATTTGGACAAAAATGGACAAAGAAAATACCTGTACAAAAAATTTATAATAAAAAAATATATATATGATATATATGAACGCCTGTTTCTGTCTAAGAAAAAAAAGTAACTGTGAGAAAGTTTAAACTAAGAAACCAAGTCACTTTGTGAGCTCTAATGTAACAACACAGTGAAATATATTATACTGCAAGATGAAAATTTGCATTTTTGAGAAATAAAGCTGTGATTTTCCCCTTTTATAATTTTCTGGAATACAGACTTCCACATTAACTCTTTAATATCATCAGTGTGATTCAGTAAAGCTCATTAAAAAATATATTTGATGTAAATTAAGTAGTCTTACTCCCAACAGATCATCAACCAAAAGTCAACTT
The DNA here is from genome assembly GCF_001515645.1 of Sinocyclocheilus grahami. Lineage (NCBI taxonomy): Eukaryota > Metazoa > Chordata > Actinopteri > Cypriniformes > Cyprinidae > Sinocyclocheilus > Sinocyclocheilus grahami. The sequence goes on from NW_015505935.1 coordinate 267,142, forward strand.
GTCACACAGTGTAAGATCAGAGCATAGAAGAGCTAGACTCATTCTGTTCTTAATTATTTAGGCTCGTCTTGTAAAGGCTAATCAGGTCTGTCTGAGATGTGAATTGTGGTCTGAACAACAAACTCTCTTTAAAATAGAGAAAGAAGCTGATGGAAAAAAGAAAATAAGGTGGCGAAGGAATGAGTCCGCGTCCTTCAGAAGGACCTGTGAGATAAATGAATATTGGAAAAGTTGCAGTGTAAGTGATGCATGCTAAAACTTTTGTTTTGACAGGAAACGTGTATTCAGATGCATAAAATATTTTCTTTTTACTGGCAACTTTTATCTCACATGCCTTTATCAGAGTTTGATTACTTTAGAACAAGAATGATTTATTTATGCACCAACAACAAGTTTGGTCGCATGAACAAACAATCTACGGGCTAATTGAGGCTCTCGCTGTGCTTTCATTAGACCGTTGCTTCATGTACCGGAAGGTCATGTAGGCTGTTTATTTGTCGCGTCTGATTGTCCTCCAGTCAGGTGTGCTGGGAAGGATGAGCTAATGAACGGGGTGTGTGGTGTTTTCTCAGTGGGTGGGAGAGCTGAAGCGGACCACTGTTATGGGCACTGAAGACAGAGGCCAGATAACAGGTGCTTCTCATTACTGAGGACAAGAATACCAGAAAACAAATGAGGGAGCACAACTGAACGTGTTTCATTAGCGACTGTTATTTTGACTTTAAAATGGAGCGAGAGTTTTACAAAATACACTACTGTTTAAAAGTTTGAGGATGCTATGAGTGTCTTTTGCTCACCAGGCTGTATTTATTTGAAAAAAACAATACAATAAAAACAGCAATATTGTGAAATAATTTTTACAATTTATAATACCTGTTTTATATGTGAATATATGTTAAAATGTAATTTATTGCTGCGATCAAAGCTGAATTTTCAGCATCATTACTCCAGTCTTCAGTGTCACATGATCCTTCAGAAATAATTCTAATATGCTGATTTGCTGCTTGAAATTGACTTTTTTTTATAACATTATAATGTCTTTACTGTCACTTTTGATCAATTTAATGGATCCTTACTAAATAAAAATATTATTTACCATGCACCTTTTAACAGCAGTGAATCACAGTTTCCCCGAAAATACAATATTAAATTTTTTACTATATATATATATATATATATATATATATATATATATATATATATATATATATATATATAGTGTGTTTATTTATCAAATAAATGCAGTATTGGTCAGTATTAGAGACTTATTTCACAAACAAACAAACAATAAATAAATAAAATTTTATTTAATACACTTGATGCATTTATCTAATTTTACATTGTAACTCTTTTATTCTGTTGTGTCTGATTTCTAAAGACTTGTCACAATAGTTTTACTGTTGTTGAGAGTAACACTGACAGTGTTGATTTTTCATACTTATTGAGTGTTGATGATAATTAGTCCACTAAAGTCCTTCAAAGCCATTTGTGTGCAGTCATTTTGAGTTTAGTCATTATATACAAATATTTGCTATAATTGACCAATCAGAATCAAGTGTTTCAGATAGTCATATAATAATATGTGCATAATGTCCAACCATTACTGTAACCATTACAAAACTTTACACATGATGACATTAGGCTCCCATCATTTCATTTGACCTGATTTTAATTAGTCTGATGGATGTATCCTGTGCCAAGAAGATGGGCTTCTTATTAACCTTGTGTTCCCCCATTTCCCTCAGTTGGCTGCTGCCAGCGCAGTAACCTGGACTGCGCCAATGCAGGAGGGAGGGAAGGGGTAGAGCTAGTTAAACACATTAGGCCAGGAATCCATTTTAGCGATGTATTGATTCATCTCAGAGGGACGTGGAAGCCGTGGAGAGCCACCGGGGTCTTTTATCCTTAAGCCTGTGTTATACTTTCCGCATGCGCAATCTGGATGCGTACACGGACAGCGCGAACGCGGACTACTTGTATTTATACTACCGAAAGCATACGCTGATGGTCCGCTCTGTGGACGTGCTCCATACATACGCAGTAGATCGGCTTGAACAGTAAACACATGTGAACAAACAATTGCCCGTGACATGACAGCATTGGATAGAGAAATTAGTTAATTTACAAGCTTAAACTTAAGGGGCTGTCACGTGATGAACGAACGACTCGAAAAACCCGAAGACTCGAAGACTTGAATTACTTGACTAATTCCAGTACAGAACCTATAGGATGTTGCACGACTGAACGAATCACTCCCCGAGACGACTCGTTCTTCCCGAGTCACATTAAAGATTCGTTCAAAATGAACAAATCGTTCAAGAACGACCCAACACTAATAACAGGCTTTATGCTTAGAACATCAAGATGTTTCTCTCTCTGGGAAATGGGTAAAGAGACTTCTCAAACAGCTTCCTAATTTGTCCAGAACGGTCACTATGAAGACTACAGTGGTTTTCTATATAGTGGGCTGATGCCTCTCAAGCACCGTTTAGGAAGAGAATGCATGAACGTCTCCGGTGACAGTCAGTTAAATCTCATGGAGCGGTCGAATGTGTGCTTTGACCTGTGTGCCCTCACTTGTCACCAAGCCTTTGAGATTAAGTGAGTTAAAATGCTGCGTTTAGTTGAAGTCAATGTGCTTTAGCCCACTGTGGGTGACTCGAATGGCAAAAGGGAAGTGGTGACCCAACACAAGATAGACCTGCAGCAGCGTTCTTCCTTTCGTAATGACACAACGAGTTGCGCCAATTGCTAATTTGACATTTGTGACCCTGGACCACGAAACCAGTCATAAGTAGCACGGGTATATTTGTAGCAATAGCCAACAATACATTGTGTGGGACAAAATGATTGATATTTATTTTATGCCAAAAATCATTAAGTAAAGATCATGTTGCATGAAGATATTTTGTAAATGTCCTACCATAAATATATCAAAACTTGCTAACTTTCTAAACTGCTAAGGACTTCATTTGGTCAACTTTAAATGCGATTTTCTCAAAAAAATTTTTTTTTTTTCTCAGATTCCAGATTTTCAAATAGTTGTATTTTGGCCAAATATTGTTCTATCCTAACATATCACCATAACCATACATCAATGGAAAGCTTATTTATTCAGCTTTCAGATGATGTATAAATCTCATTAAAAAAAAAATTGACCCATATGACCGGTTTTATGGTCCAGAGTTACATTTAGCTGATGCTTTTATCCAAAGGAACTTACTACTTATTTATTACAGAAAGCGGCATGTGCTGACATATTTCTTTTTTAAACAGTTGTCGGATAAAAGATCTAAAAAAGACCATTAAACATTTACTTTTTTTTTTAGAATTGCCTGCTAAAGATGGTTCAGAAGGTTTAGTTTCCATTTGATTTTATGTACATATCACTCTGTTTTGTAAGAATTTCTTTGCATGTTACAAATAAAGAAATTTTGATTCAAGTATTTTGTATCAAATATTTCAAATATTATTCAAGCCTGTCACTCACCAGTTTCAAACAATCGATTCCATATTCCAATTGGACTTCACTCTGCAACACAATAACCAATAGTATTTTTTGTGAAATATTTGTATTATTGTTAAAATACCATTTATTAGAATACAAATCTGCTGTGAATATATATATATATATATATATATATATATATATATATACCAGACAAAACTGGACAAGTGGAAATGCATCTGGTTGTTGAAACCACATATGTAAATTTTACTTCTCCCAAAATGTTAAAATAATAAACGTGTGAGAGCGTGTTATAGGCTATATGACGTTATAGTCAGATATGACTGCGCTAATGCAACATGCATCGCAGTGGACGAGTAGCTGAGTATCTCTTCAGCAAGTGACGTGCAAACTGCCGCGAATAAAACAAAGTAATACGCAGACAGTCAACACACAATCATCTTCATTAAAAGTAGTAAGACAAACTTATACGGTTTGTGTGTGTTCACTGCTGTGTGTGTGCACTTTGGATGGGTAAATGCAGAGCACTAATTCTGAGTATGGGTCACCATACTTGGCCACATGTCACTTCACTTCACTTCACTTATCTTTCCAGTGCTGATGCCATGCGCTCTCCTATCTTTGATCTTGAAATGAGCTGATAATTAATCAAATGCAGTGCTTATCTTTTGATTTCGTTGACATAAACTCAACTGAAGAATTGAAGTTTTGAAGCGGGAATTGAAGATCGGATTTATATCCGTTTTGCGACGACACATTTATGTGGCCAAATGTAAATGGAAACATTTGAACAAATCAGATAGATATCCGATCAGCGAAAACGCATGAAATGACCAGGTGTAAACAGGACCATGGGCACGCACAAATGTTTCTTGACTTTATTTTATTTATTTTCTGGTGATTTATTTAATTTTTGTCGCATTTGCTGCCGTTTTATTTGCAGTCTGGATTTTTGAGGTATTACAAGGTATTACAATTTATTTACTTTTGTAAGTTCGCTTGGTGACATAGTGGCTTAGGAATTAGACAGATTACTATTTAGGCTAGTAGGCTTATTAAAAGTTAATTAGATCAGCTGACTGGAATTTAATTGTGAGCTGTAAAATAACATTTGTTTACCATAGAGTCTCTAATGAGCATGCACTCCCATTGGTCTCTGATTGGATGAGTGGACAGCCGATGCATGGAGACAGCAGAGGCTTTGTGTTCTCATTAGCAGCTAATTTGCACTCCCACTTTTCACTCTTTTTATTGTTTTGTGGTTAAGAGTATGTCAGTCTGTGTTAAAGAAAGAATTTAGATGGAAAAATGATTGGTTATTCTGAGAAAAATAATGGATTTTTAGCATTTTCTAACTACAATACCTCAAAACGCCACAGAATTACTGTTTTTGATTGCTACAACCTTATAATTGACAGTTAACACCTCTAATTCTCTCATTCTTAGGATTTTCATGTGTAGAAACAGCCACCAGCACCATAATCAAGACTTGACCAGTCTGGTCTTCTGCATCAATCAGAGCCACATGAATGGATGAATGAGTGAATTCTGTGAGCTAATTTGATGCGACATGCTTGAAACATCAACTGGGAAGGTGAGAAGGTTAAATGGCCAACAATGTGTTTGATCCTCAGATTTATCCTGGATGGATCGACAGTCATTAAAAGCATGTTGCTGTCTCACCAAATTCAATAACTCCCCCATCATGTCATGAAAATCTCATTATCTGCCACTGAACAATATCTCCAGATATCGATTTCTCTGATTCTTTCTTTCGTTCTTCTCCTGTCTGGCTTTGTCATTTGTTTTCAGCTTCTTTGTGAGCTGTACGAATGGGCAGTGATTATGTTAATTTAGATTAAGGGGAAGCAGACAAAGCACTTCACATTGACAGAATAAGATCATAGACTTATTCTTCCGTGCTAATAGAAACAAAGTGAACGGATTTGTAATATGGACCTGCTATTGATATACAGGGCTAGGCTGGGCAATATATCAAATATTCATGATTTCCTGCAACATCGAGAACATTGTAATCATTAAAATGCACTTTTTATTTTGTCATTAAGTTTCCTAAAGACATTAGATTAGTTTTGTGACCCTTGTTTGTCTTGTGAGGAACAGAGAGTCTAGACAGATGATTCATCTCTAGTTTAAACTTTAGTAGAATAATGATTTTAGAGTTTGATTCATCAAACTAGTGAATCAAAGTATAACTTAAACTATAATATAATAACTGAATAAATATAAGGGTATATACAGTGCCCTCCATTAATATTGGCACCCTTGGTAAATATGAGCAAAGGCGGCTGTGAAAATAAATCTGCATTGTTTATCCTTTTGATCTTTCATTCAAAAAAATTCACAAAATTCTAACCTATCATTGAAGTAAAACAATTGAACTTGTGGGGGAAAATCTCATTGTGAAATAAATGCTTTCTCTAGTTCATGTTGGCCACAATTATTGGCACCCAATTATTGCAACGTCCTTTTCCCAAGATAACAGCTCTGGGTTTCCTCCTAATTTGACTGAAGAGTTTGGAGAACATCTGATAAGAGATCAGAAACCATTCCTTTATTCAGGTTCACAGCTCCATGTTGGTGCTTGTTCTCCTCAGTTCACTCCACTCATTTTCTATAGGATTCAGGTCAGAGGACTGGGACGGCCATGGCAGAAGCTTCGTTTTGTGCTGATTTTGATGTTTGTTTTGGATTATTGCCCTGATGGAAGATCCAACCATGGCCCATTATAAGATTTCTAACAGAGGCAGTCAGGTTTAGATTTTTTATCTGTTGGTATTTGATAAAATCCACAATGCCATGCATCTGAACAAGACGTCCAGGACCTCCGGCAGAAAAACAGGCCCACAACATTAAAGATCCAGCAGTATATTTAGCCGTGGGCATGGGGTACTTTTTATCCCATCTTTTTATATTTGTATTACTTTGTACTGGTGGGTTTGCTGCCATTTTTTTGGTTTCATCTGACCATAGAAGCCAGTCCCATTTGAAGTTCCAGTCGTGTTTGACAACTGAATATGCTGGAGTTTGTTTTTGAATGATTGAGGAGATTTTTTCTTGAAACTCTCCCAAACAACATGTGGTGATGTAGGGGCTGTTTCTTTTAGGTTTTCTGACCCCAAGACTTAAGTAACCTCTGCGATTCTCCAGTTGTGGTCCTTAGAGAGTCTTTAGCCACTCAAACTCTCCTCCTCACCGTGCATTAGGACGATATAGACACATGTCCAAACTTCTTAATTATTGCCCTGATGGTGGAAATGAGGATGTTCAATCCTTTAGCTCTTTTTTTTTACAGCCACTTTCTATTTTGTGAAGCTCAACAATCTTGTTCTGCACATCAGAACTATATTCTTTGGTTTTACTCCTTGTGATGGATGACTAAGGGATCTGAATTTTTCTTTCTTTCTTTCTTTATATTATTTATTTTTATAGATCTTAATTAGGGCGATGGTATTGAACTTGAACCAATAAATGTACACAAAATTTAACATCAATAAATTAATAAATAAAAACATGCTTGTGCTCATGCTCAGAATTAACTCGTTTTCTACAAAAAAATGCCTCAGTGGGACCTACAGGGCCTCAAATGAATCAGTAAATCTGTGATTAATTTTAGTGAATCGGTTTATTCAAATGGTTCTTTGCAGCAGCTAGAATTACGTGAGCCATAAAAGTGAACCCATTAACTAAACTTAATGTGACATATGAGAGAAGGGGGCCAGTTTAGAAGAAGCACGTTTTGAAGATTAGATGAGCACAAAGCTGAACTTTCTCTCTTTCCAGAGCAAATGTTCCAGCTGTTACTGCAGGATTGTGCTTTGATCCGGGACATACTGTATTAAGGAAGGATGATGTCTTTGGAGAGACACTCTCTGCTTGTGACCACTGCGTTTTTCTTTCATGGTTTGACCTCTGTGGACAAAAGAGTCCAGGAAAAAAGTCAGGATAAAAGAAAAATGAAAAGAAACAGATACTCTTCTTAAAAGCTGTAGAACTCCAAATGAACTTCTTCTGAACTTCCATTCGACATTATAAAAAAAAACACGACAACTACTGCACGCCAACCTCCAGAGGGGTGTTTTAAAAATGAAATAAAAGGGTTGTTGCTTTTTCATCTCACAACCTCGGTGTTTACCCTCAGTCCAGCAAGTTGAGTGTGAGGAACAACAGCAGCGAAGGCCTGCAGCAGCTTTTCATTTACTGTCATGCAGCCTTCGTGGCTGTGGCGGTTTTGCGTTGTTGAGTCTCTGGGGTCTGTCATTTCCAAAACACGGCTACTAATTAGAGGCTTCACAAACTTTTTAAGTCTTTATACTGTAGGCTAGGGTTGGGCTGTATAGCTCAAAAGATTACACTTCGATATTTGTTAGCCTTTTTGATAATATTTGGTATATATAATTATATGTTTATTTATATATTCGCTCTTTGCCAAGTATATTCAAAATGCTTCATATAAGTAATGCTTAAATTAAAACTAGTATAAATCTAGTTTAAAATAAGGCATGTTGTTCTGAAGTGCTTGAAAGCAGATACAATAGATTGGGGTCATAAGAGTTTTGAAATAAGTCTCTTATGCTCACCGAGACTGCATTTATTTGATCAAAAATACATTAAAACATCAATACTGAGAAATGTTTTTACAATTTGAAATAACAGTTTTCTATTTGAATACATTTTAAAATGTAATTTATTCCCGTGACCAGAGCTGAATTTTCAGCATCATTACTCCAGTCTTCAGTGTCACATGATCCTTCAGAAATCATTCTAATATGCTGATTTGCTGCTCAAGAAACATTTCTTCTTATTATCAAAAACAAAAAACTTTCAAAAACGGAAAAGAAACATGGGGAGGAGAGGTGCCGCTCACTTTTTTTTTTGGTCCGCTGTTCTGTCACGATCTCTCTGGGAGGAACGAGGAGACGCAGGAGAATACTTCCACATAGATTTTAATCCAACAAGCAAAGGGATATAAACACTGGAACTCTAGGATGACATAACAGCGGACTCAGACTCAGGGAAACACAGGGTTTAAATGCAAGGGGAAAACGAGATAATTAATCAAACACAGCTGGATACAGATTAACATGAGGACAGGAACAGGAAACATGACCAAAAAAGGACAAACGGGAACATACACGTGACACAGACATAATGCAGACTATATCCAAAGTGACTTTATCCATTCAAGTTATACGCTTTATACAAAGTTAAACACAATGACTCAACTCCCTGTCTGTTTTTCTTTCTAGATTGAGTCTTGCTTGCAGTTACAGGAGGGCAGCTTATCTTAACACGTTCCTAAGCTCAGGGAAAACTGACTGAAATTTTGATTGAGTTTTAATGTTGCATCCGCATCCAAAAGATGCAGGCGACAACGTTCCAGTCTTTCTCTCTTGCTTCTCTCTAATGTTTCCCTCTATCTTTTTACTCTGGGGGTAAAGCTAAAATAATAGAAAGGCTTTTGTAAGTAAACGAGTCGTGTTTTGCTTTTGATATTCATTTCAGCTCTGATGGAAACTCCCTGCTGATGTGGCAAAGAGAGGATTCACATTTTCACTCTGCATGTTTGGAGGGGATGAGAATGACTAAGAGAAACCGCGTGAACCTCAGTGTTAACTTACCAACACAATTACTGATGACGGTTTTTTGAGTCACAGTGAAATTAAATGAATAAATATGACAAAACATTGACTAAATTGAAAAGTTACGTTCGTCAAAAAAGTTACATGGCATCAGTGGGTTCTATGAAGTAGGTTCTTTATCGTTGAAAAGGGTTCTTTAGATTTTTTAAATGTTCTTCCAAATGGTTCTTTTAGGAACCAAAAATGGTTCTTCTATGGCATCACTGCAAAAACACCCTTTTGGAACCTTTATTTTTAAGAGTGTATTTTTCTAAATTCCATCTAAAACTACACCGTAAAGAATACGCTTTACAAGAAAATACACTCTAAAAAATGGTGTTAAATAGCACTAAAGGTGGTTCATTGGCTCACCTGGTTCACCTATCTTCTATAAAGGTTCTATACTTTGTCAAATGGTGCCGAGTAGAACCATAAGAGGAACCCCATTCTCCTCCTTAGATTTTAGATATATTATTCTGCTCTCATATGCTTGCTACGAATGGGAATTTACTACAATAGTAAAAGCTGTTTTGAATGCTTTTCTGAGCTCAAAAAGTAGTGTGTGGGGGCCTGGACAATTTCCTTATGGGGGGCCTTGGGGGGGGGGGGGGGGGGATATCTCCAAAAATATATATATATATATATATATACATATTTTGCAGTGTATTGTAAACAGAAATAACTTTATTAAATTTTTTTTAAGACAAACAGACATTTTTTTGGGGGAAAAACATTCCAATAACCGTTTTATTTACAACTTTGAAAAATACGTTTTTACATTGTATAAATATTAACCTAAATCATGATGTTGATTAAAACAAGTTCATGACAGGTTTTGGGTATGGTAAAATTTACATTAAATATTATTGACATTTCATATCAGCCTAAAATGCTTAAAGCTCTGATTGTTTGTCTTTTTCTAGCATTTCAACATATGATTGGTCACTTCCAACAGCAGTTGTTCCAAACCTGGATGAGTTTTTCTTCCACTGAACACAAAAGAAGTTATTTTGAAGAATGTTGGTAACTTCCATAGTCAATTTCTCCATACTTTGTAAGTAACTAACTGTTTGGTTACCAACATTCTTCAAAATATCTTGTTTTGCGTTCAAGAGCTTAAAGAAATTCATACAGGTTTGGAGCAATTGAGGGTGAGCAAATGATGACACAATTTTTTATTTTTGGCTGTATGTGTTTGTCTAAACAGTGCTCATCTGGCAGAATGAAGAGTCAGGTTTAGTGTGGTCCACTGTATTATTTCAACCCTAGTTGAGGACATAATCTCCACTTGATCTGAGGTACAGTGTTCGCCCTTTGACTTTATATCTTTTTCTCGAATACACATCACATGTGTTGCTTCTAATGAGACATTGGAATATTGAACTTCAGCCACCAGAGAGCATCAAAACCTTATTCCATTTGATCTCTCTGTCTTTGTACTGCAAACGTATATACAACTTTGTGATTGCACTTTTATTTTATATAAAAGACCAAAGTGGACTGAACATGTGAAGACAAACTATAGGGTTTTTAAAGTGAATAGGTTTGAAAGAAATGAGAATTGAAAGCTGATAGAGAGAGAGAGATAGCCTATTTGCATCGCAGGAATAAATTACATTTTAATGTATATTAGATCGATTTTTTTAATCAAAGAAAGGGATGTAAAATAAATCATAGTTTATAAATACTATAGATAGTTTACGAACCGATTAAGTAAATCAGAAAGAAGGAAATATGAAATGAATGTCACTTTTTAAATTAAATTAAATTCACTGAAAAATGTATACAGTAATTAAAATAATATTATATTATTTGTAATGAATACATTTTATTAAATTAGAAAAAAGTTAAATAGGAATATTTTCACGTGGCCTTGTGCACACTAAAAACAATATAACAATTTTCACTCAGAAACTGCTCGTAAATTTCACAAATAAATACAAAGAGACACCAAGTAGCACTGAATAAAACATAAAATAAGTAGAAAGACTTGTAAAATATACTACAATAATCTTTGTTGTATTTACATATGAAGAGTATTAAATTATGGGAAAGAAATTGAGGACATTTTTAACAAAAAAACATGAGTACAAAAAATGTTATCCCTATTCACATACACTACCGTTCAAAAGTTTGTGATCAGAACGATTTTAATGTTTTTTTTGAGTTTCTTATGCTCATCAAGGCTGCATTTATTTGATCAAAAATACAGGAAAAAGTTTAATATTGTGAAATATTACGATTTTGCTTAACCCCTGATTTTTAAACTTTTGGACCTCATATGTGAAACCTATCATACGTCATGAAGCAGTGGGTGGTATCGCCACATTGAGTTTCCAGGTCTTGTTGACTCATCGGGATGTTCATGTGGCTTTGTCTTTAACAAGATCCGTCACCCAACTTCCTCCACAGCAAACTGGGTGTTAAAAGAGTTGACAGCGAGCCTTAACACACAGGCCTTGTTATTTTAGACAGTGACCCTTATGTCTCCAGCACCCACATTTCAACACGGCTCTAAACACATTTAGATCTCTTTGATGGCATCTCTCATACGTTATTTTATGTCAGCTGAGTAAAGAGTGCAGTGCCACTAACTAGTTTTCTTTTCTCACATGTTCAATCCATGTCTGCAGATCAGAATATCACAGAGACTTGGAAGTGGACTCTTTTGACTTGGACTAGTAAGCTAAAAGTTTTGCATGTGCAAGCACCATTCGCATTTTCTTAAAAAAAATGTAGTTTGAAATACATGAAAGTGTCCCACATTGGATGGCCTTCTCCAATTTTTAATGCTCACGTAGCAGTTCTGAATGGTCTGGTTATGTGTGGCTTTGATTGGCAGTTTTGGAGAGTGTAGGGCTCTTGACAGATCTCCCAGCAGCCTCTTCCATCCAAAATTCATCAGAAAGCAGTCCACTATAAGAGGCCTGAAGGAGAGAGGAAAACGAATTAAAAACTCTAGGGGCATCAGAAGAAGGTTCTGTGGTAACAAAAAGGCAAAGTTTAATTCAGTCCAGTTAATTGAATCTACAAGCCCTCCGCCACTTTTTGCTGCTCAGGCGTTCTGCGACATTGGCTCTAAAGGACTCTTCATTCTGCACTCGTTTCTTTCCTTTCCAGTGCTTCTCGGGGGTTTGAAATCAATTTCGTTCAGGGGCCACTTTTGAGTGCCCTTCTAGAACATACACAGAGCTGTTTAGTAAAGGGTCACCGCTGTCATTTTTAGTGCATGTAATGCCAATGTTTGGTTAGGGACGACATGAACAATGAAAATTAAAAGGTGTCATTAATCACCTTCACTTATGGGGCCGCCGTGTGGCCTGCTGTGAAGGGTTCAGACCTGACGATGCAAAAAACCCCAGTGAACAGCCGGACTTTGACAAACTGTCATGTCTGGTTTATGTTTAAAAACAAACAGGAAACGGCACTTTCACGCCAACCAAATGAACCAAACTTCAATGTCACTTGGACTTGAAATCGTACCAAAAACTGTAGTGAAAGCACCATTACACACTTGTGAGATTATAGCCAACGTAAAATCAAAATCAACCTTGTTTACTTTCGTAATGCTAATTACTGGTCTTATCGTGGATGTTATTCCGAATACCAAATTATTTGGCTTTGCAATCAAAATGTATTAACTTGATCTGCCCACTTTTCTGCTGGCGTCATTTAGGGGCGTTTACATGAACTGTTTTCAACTTGTGCGTTTTGGCCAATCATTTACACAACGGCAGTTTGTGGCCTGAAAACACAAACTTTTGCAAACAATACCATGTAAACTGCATAAATGTTAATTTGTGAAAACGGTGACGTCATGCGCATTAATATTACGTGTTCGGGCTATAGGTACGTGCACAGGTGTGTAGTTTTTCTTTACAGAAGGCGTTTTTAGTCACTTTCACAGATCCGTTCGATCAGGGATAGTTTTAACAATGTTGTCTGTACTCAAAACTTTTCAAAAACACAAAGGGAAGTCATTTCTATTTCTACTGTTGTTGTTTAATTAAATGAACCCTTAGACCGTGTAGGCCATTGGATAATGTTAAACAATAGCAGGACTTAAACCACCCTGAACATCAAGGGCCCCCCAATAATGAGAAATTATTAAGTTATTCCCCCTCCCTCCTCATTTTTTGATATTTGACAATATTTGTGACAAAAAGTTACAAGGTGTGTAACTTGTGCAAGGTATAATGTAAGAGTGCAATAATAATAAATATAATAATGAGTACAAGGTATCATGTAAGCAGCTAAACATTTAATATTCTACAAAAGAAATGTTAAAAAAACAACAGTAATATCCAGTGGTACAGACTTCTCAACCTTTTTTTTTTTTTTTTTTTTTTAAATATTGTCATTTACTTGATTCATGCAGCCAAATTAATAACTGAATGTGACCAGAAGCATTTTTGTTTTCAGCTATGTATTAGTCACTAGCTATTTGTATTAGTCATACTAGTAAGATTGAATGTGTGCATTTTTAAATAAAAATTATTTGCAAACATTGCAAAAATAATTACTTTACAAAAAAATATTTTACTGTTCTTATTTCTTTTTCTTTATTTCTCTCAAACTATTTAAGTCAAATTATTTTATTTATCGAATTCTTTCAAATAAAAAGACATATAGCTTTGACCAATATCCAAACAGCTGTTTAGCCATTGCTTTTAGCAAACTTTCATTCTGGTCTGTCTAATTCTGGTACTTAACGTCTAGCTTCACAATCCAGTCAATTCCAAGTGGATAAAATTCAGTCCAACCTTACATTTTTTTTCTTAAGTCAGATATCCCGATATTCACATTACATTAAGTTTTTTAAATTGGTAGCAAACATCAATTTGCAATGCCTTGAAAGCTTTTTAGCATCTTGATTTCAATACCCTCTTGCTCTTACGCACAGCAAATATACAACCTGAGCTCTTTTCCTGTCATCCTATACTTCAGCATGAAGTGGATTCCATACAGCGCTCTCAAAGTCAAACCTTGAATATCATCCATCTGCACCACCTTCTCAATTGAAGTACACCCCCATGTACATACAATTCCCTCTGCGCCACAGCTCTTACCGCATGAAGGCAACATGCTTTACTCTTTCAGTCATCTGTCCATCTTCTCAAGAAAGGGCCTTGCATTGCATTATGTCTGTGGCTCATCGATTCGCTTTCACTCGTAAAGTACTATTGACTAAAAGTATGCACGCTCAGTAGTGCAACTCCTGCAATCGTGCACAAACCCTTTGATCCTTCTCACCTCCACACCACTTTCACCTCTCATTCAATTATAAATAACCACAGATGGTTTACACTCAAAACCAAAACTCTTTCATCCGTTTGGTATGAGTGTTGTTTCAGAGGCAGGTAGAGTACAGTAATTACAGTGGTGCTCATCTGGTTTGGCTTCTGGATGCAGATTTCACATTGAACATCAAGTGCAAGTATTTGTTTGTTTGTTAGTGAACAAAAATGTCATTAAAACATTGAAATGTGTTTATATTGGTTTATAGCCTACAACAGTTGTTTTTTGGATTTTTCCATGACTATTTTTGCAGGTTACAAAGCCAGTGGCAATAAGTGACTCATGAATCTTTCAAAAACATTGATTCATTCAGAACTGAAAGCCTTTATGAGTGGATGTCAGCTGCGTACTGACTGGATGTCGCGGATACGTTGTTTTCATTCTATTCAAAGTGTAAGTACAACGTAGAAAACATATCCGTGTGGCGCAGCTGACACAGAATAGCATACGCTGTTTGCGTTCAGTGGATATTCTCCAAAATGGCGCTAGGCTAGAATTTAAATAAAGTGGGGGCTTTTTTCTTTTGCGCACAAAAAGTATTCTTGTAGCTTCGTAAAATTACAGTTGAACCACTGATGTCACATGGATTATTTTACCGATTTTCTCTCTACGTTTCTGGACCTTGATCGTGTAAGGATCCTTGCTGTCTGTGGAGGGTTAGAGAGCGCTCAGATTCCATCAAAAATATCCTAATTTGTGTTCCGAAGATGAACGAAGGTCTTATGGGTTTGGAACAACATGAGGGTGAGTAATTAATGACAGAATTTTCATTTTTAGGTGAACTATCCCTTTAACTATTTGTTGGGTTGTCTCAACCCATGGTCAAATATGTACTAACAACTGTTGGTTTGCATTATTAAATTACATTTTTAACATTTGACCCTAAATTGGGTTGAAATAACCCAGCATTTTTTAGAGTGTAGTTTTATGATTTTGCCATAGATGTTTGATTGGATTTGCAGGCTTTAATATGAGCAAAAGAAATAGTAATCCTCCTCTTTTCAAATGTTGATAAGCCGTTGATAAGCCTTTTTGTATTGTTGTCCCCCTAAGTATACATGATTAAATGGTTAGTTGCATTTTGCATTGTTTACCAGCAGAAAACCAGCAACCCACCAGTTGAGAGCCACTGGTTTAGATCATAGCCTTCCAACTGAGAACTCAGAGCGCTTGATGCCACTGCTGAGAGATTTTAATTAAGAGACCTAATTCAGCCGGGGTGAGATGCCAGGAAAAGGCCATGCCATGTGGGCTGGCACAGTCCGTAAGAGCTTGACTCACTGTATGTGCATGTTTGAGAAAGGAATAATGTGTGAACAAAGAGTTTCAGGGTTTCAGTGTTGCTTGGCAGCGGCATTGGATGCTGGATGCTGCTATGTTACACCTCAGAGAGAGAGGTGCTTTTTTTGAATGGCCTAATCAAAAGTCAATCGCCATTAAAAAGAAATGCAGCGACGAGCAATCATTCACAATCACCAGCGGTTTGACAAGCAACATATTATGTTTTGACATTTTTCCCCCTCCTATTCATATATATATATATATTTATTTTTAATTTTTTTTATTATTATTATTATTATTTTTTGCATAAAAATGTTCAGAATGAGCTTAATGTGTGATTTTAAGTCACAGACAGCTTTTAAAAATAAGCATTTTAAGTGTTATTTTAGTTGATATTAATATTGATATACTATTATATTTTTTGTTAATGTTTTGAGGTTCTGGTTTAATTTTAGTAAATGTTTTAATATTTTATTAAAAACATTTTTTTTTTTTTTTTTTTTTTTTTTTTTTTTTTTTTTTTTTTTTTT
>NW_015505935.1:283460-287018 GCF_001515645.1 Sinocyclocheilus grahami
TTTTTTTTTTTTTTTTTTTTTTTGTTTGTGATTTTGTCATGTTGATTATTATTATTAGTTAAGTATGTTTAGATAAAATCTATTATTTTTAAGTTTATTTTGTTTTACTTCAACTAAATGAAAATTAGATGATTTCGTAGCTAGTGATAGTAATACAAGTTTAAGTTTTTGCAAATTTAATTAAAAAATGTTTTTATGGTTTAATTTTTTAACTTTTGTTAATGGTAATAAGTCTGCGTTAAATATAAGCAAGATCTGATCCTGACATATTTACAGTGAACTTGAAAGGTTTTCTTCTGTTTTGTGTTTTCTATTGTAATATAGTATCAGCAAAGTTATTATATATTAATATATATTACATTTTACTCAAAATTACATCACTAATTTGATTATAATGTATTTTTTTATTATTATTTATGAAAACAAACTGTCTTTTTTCCCATTTTTAAATGTTTATATGTTTTTTTTAAATATCTTTTGTAGTGCACTGTAGACATTTGAAAGTTTTGACAGATGCAGCGCTATCTCCGATGCTCTCTCTAAAGCGTTCCAATGGCTTCTTTAGACTAGTAATCTTAAAGCTGTGCATCTCTGACTCTCAGCCACTTGTACACACTGATACCACAGTGAGCCAGAGATTAGGAGCCCTTTAAGACGAAGACACATCTCTTTCTGGGTTTGTATGCGAGTGCTTTGGTTATCTGGAAGTATTCCAAAGGGCTTTCACATCAAAAAACACTCCTGGGTTCCTTCGCTCTCTCGCCATGTCCTTGCAAGGTCTGCTGTTCATGTCTGTGTGATAATGTTAACAAGTCTCTACGGCCTTGCTCCAAACTCTAGTGAGCTCCCTACTTGAACAGCATTTTTAGGCATCATACAGAAGGTATGTTGCGTTCTACGTTTTGACCCAGTTGTGTTTGGCCCACATGCATCCTTCATCGATAATGCAATCCCAGAATTCATTGAGATAAATCCCCAAATTACAAATTGCTCCATCTGATTAAAAATGGAGTACTTAATACCCAATATTTGTGTGCTATGCAATTTTGTGCTTATTAGTGTATTGCATCATTAGCTTAGCAATGACATACGTATCTGTGAACATTAGTGGGGTCTCTTGTGCACTTCACGTTAGGGACCGTTAATGGATTTGCTGCACATGCAGAGCATTTCAAATCAGCCTCTTAGGAGATTCCATTTTGGTCAGCATGCTGCCTTCGAAGTAGCTGTCTATGTAGACGACTCGCTAGGGTTTAGAATAGAGCCTAAGAGGCTGTCCACATAAATATGTATTACATGAATGTTTTTGTTCACATTGCACTTAAGTCCGATTTGTTTTCAAATCTCGACCTTTAGCATTGACTGCCTGCAGTGTTTAGGCAAATGCATCCAAAATCCAATTGATATCCATTTCATCTGACAAATCTACATTTTCTTTGCCATAGTAATAATCTAAGAAAGTAGCTCTTATTGTGGTAAAAAGGGATACAAAACTAAGACATTATAAATATATAATCTCAGCTTATGTCCATCTCGCTTATAAAAAGATGTATTGCCATTGAAAAAATTGATTTGTCTTGTTTTAAACATGAAAAATTCCTGCTAAGACTAATACATGTAAGATATATTCTCAGAAAACAATTAACATTTAATCTTATAGATTTTGCTTCTCGAGTTTTGTTTTCAAGATATATTTGACTTTTTACAAATTATTAACTCTCTGATGCATTTTGCCTACTAGAATCAGCTGTACTGTTTGTATGCATGTATTATAAATACCTTTTTTTTTTTTTTTCTGCATTGAACTGAACATTGTCCGTCTCCCTTCAGCAATATTGCACTTCATGATAACCGCCGTGTTTGACAGACTCATTCATTCTGTTTCAGGTATGATTGCTTTATGTGTAAACGACAGAGGATTGCGCAATTATTACATTTAACAGTTCCCACAATTTCAGACAGTTTACGGAAATGTATTTCCAAGAAGGACAACACTTTATTGCTGTGTTTATTTAGCCATATTGCCGTTTCTCTGATGTTTATGAGCACACTAAGGATAAAGCATGTTAATGTCCAGCTTCATAGTTAGTGCTCATGAGAAATCCACATGTATTTCAGACCTTAGAGTCGGTGTGCAAAATCCTCATTAATTTACTGAAATACATTTTTGACTTGTTTTTGAATGACTGTTTTTTTGCCCCTTGAGAGTACGTCTATAATGGAAGTCACAATTTCACAAAGTTTAATGCAAGAAGCCATTATTTGAATCACATTTGAAGACTTTTAGTAAACGAATGAATGAAAAGAATAAATGGGTTTCTAGAAATGTACGCAGACAAACCGACTGAATGTGAGCGAGGGAAAATAGCCATTATTCAGAGCTCCTGACAGGCAGAAACGGGACCCCCTACTGGAGCGGCGAGCTGTTGAAAGTCCAACAGAGCAGGTAATAGTCGGAGATTTCAGTTCTGGTCCCTTAAACACTTTGCTGGCCTTTTGGATAGCGAGTACAACTAAAAGAAATCAAGTGTGTCATTTGACGAGACAGAAAAAATGTGTGTAGAGGCGTGCAGGGATCCGCTTGATATGCCTTCGCAGATTTTGTTTAACCTCACCTCACATTCCTGTCCTGTCTCATTGTGAAATGCATCTCGCGGAAAGTTTCTCAGTGTCCCAGCTGTCTTCTTCTGGGATTTCACCCTCTGACCTGTTTTATTTCCTTGAAATGCCGTTACGGAAAGCGTCTTGACATTCCCGCCTTTTATTGTTCTCCATCTCATTTCTTACATAGCTTGTGCTTGTCAAGTGTTCATTGAATACATTCTGCGTGCCACTCTTGTTTTAGGCAGTTGTGAGCAGCACCTGAGCTCTCTCGTGACAATAACCCAACTCATTATCTGCTGTTTTCTGTGAGCACCGGTGAACAAGTGACGCTTTCCCTCTGTTGTCCAATGAACTTGAGGACTTTCTGACCTCTCAGATGTGTATCGCTCCAATATGACAACACACTCTTTCGATTTCTGTGGAAAAGAATTTGCTCTGGCTGTTTTTCCATCAATAGGATGCACTGTTACAGATAAAACCTACATGGAGAGAGCATCCTGTCAATATCAACACAATGGGCTTCCTATACAGCATCAGGGTAAATCTCATAAAGAAATGACCAGGGTGTATTTCACCACAAAATGCCATCATTTTCATGACAAATGAGCACATGTCCACCTCAGATTAATGAAAGATTTGTCACAAGTATACTTTACAATCGAAATATGCCATTTTTTTTATATTATAGTAATTATAATTAAAGGTCGTAAGGTAAATAATGCTGCTTAATTGTTGAAAAAAAATTAAGTCACAATGCAAAAAAAAAAAAAGTAAAGTTGGCCTTAAAATAGGATTAGATATCTTGATGCAAAATACATTTTAATTTTTTTTCTTCTGAGAATTTTGTGGTGAAAAAATTAAAATTAATAATAATAATAATAATGTCACAATGCAATATACAGTATACACACACACATACACATACACATATATATATATACACATACACATACA
>NW_015505935.1:287280-316798 GCF_001515645.1 Sinocyclocheilus grahami
TATATATATATATATATATATATACACATAGATGTTGGCCTTAAAATAAGATTAGATATCTTCATGAAAAATGCTATTTAAAATTTGAGGATTTTCTGAGAATTTTGTGGTAAAACATTCTTGACATTTAAATAAAAAATAAATAAATACAAAAAATACAATTAAAAATGAATAATAATGATAATAATTTTCCTAAACAGTATTGTTTTCCAGCATCTTAACATCCTTAAAACAAGATCAATTGACGCGAGAAGCAAAATTGCATGATATATTTGTTTTATGAGAATGCATCTTAAATTAAAATGTATTTTTTAAATTAATTAATTAGTGTGTTTATTTAGTAAAAAAAAAATTACTGATTTAAAAGAAAGCTGACTGCTGTGAAATACATCTCCATGCTGATACAAATGCCCTCTTTCAGCTTATTAAAATATAAATTAATAATTAAAAGGAGCGATCACGTATGAAAACAAAAACAAATATCCAGGTCAGTTTTCTGATTAAATCAAGCTTTCTGTTAGCATAAAACCTGCTTTACTGGAGACATAAATAATTTCACATACATTTCATTATAACCATAAAATACGTTTCATATCCATGAAGTCGCAGTCTTGACAGGTGTCTCCTATCTCGGGAGCATGGAGGGAACTACATCCATGAATTATGAATCAGATTACAGTAGATTAGTTGAGGTCTGGGTCCCACCTCTCATTTTACAGGTGCATGCTGATTTTTAACCAGGACATGAAATATTCAGCACCTGAAATGGAGTGCAGCTATTAATGTTGTACGCGAGCGCAATATTTCTCCTGTGTATAAGCGGTGAGTTCTGAAATAACAAACGCCGCACAGAACCCAGAGTTGCACGTTTGTGAGCTCAAAATGAGCAGAAAGCGGATCAAGTGGCCAATAGAGGAAGATGAGAAGGTGATCTAAAAGCAGCCATTCAGCAGTCTGATTCATTCTAGTGATTCATTTGGTTGATTCAAATCAGTCAAAGATTCAAGAATTCTGGCCTGTTGGTTCTTTTCTGCGCAGAAGTATTTACTTAAATGCTGCAGTCCGTTATGTAGTTAGTTTACTCATTTTTGGCTGTTATATAAATTAGAGTGTACTGCAAACTTGTTTTAATTGAATTTAGTGTTTACACTCTAAAAATGTTTTTGACGTTGTAGATATAGATTATTACAAAAAAATACCCTTTGCATTTCAAAGTTTTGTACTAGAAAAATCTCTTATTAAATTACACATTATATCATCAGATGGTTGCTGAATATATTCATATTTGGGAAAATGCATGAGCCAGGTGTGGGAACCCTGTTATAATGACCTCTTTGCTATAATTATGCTGATATATGATAGAAAGATCAGCAATGTTTCTTCACATTCTGAACTTGAATCGTGAGTCTTTAACAACACAGACTTCTCAACAAATATTGAGTCATCAGGCAGTTTAGCTTGACATTGACTTAAATTACCTCTCAGAAATCACTGTTAAATCCAATTCACCATTAATGGATGAATATCCTCCTTTATTAAGATCTCAGATAGACGATGGCTTTGCTGTAAGGGAAGAAATGACAACACAGAATACAAAACCCCTATTAATTTCTTCTCTTTTTCATGAAAAGTGGCCCATGTCCTTGAGCTGGAAAACTGAACTGCAGCCCATGATCTCCAGCGCATGAAGATCTGTGCATCCTTTCCAGCCTCATTAATGCCAGAGCATCTGCAGTCCAGTCGCCGACGGCCCGTGGGACTCCAGTGGACGCTCGGAAGAATAAAGGTTCACTGAATCTCCCTCCTCCTTTTTAGCGTTTTAGTCTTTGTTGATGCACAATTTTCATGCTGAGAGACTGTCTCTGTTTCTGTAACTTCCTCGTCTCTGACAAAAGAAGGAAGTGACAAAATTGAGATTGACCGGCGGGGTAGTATGTGCAAATGAAAAAGCATCAGATACTGTATTCTTTGTTCTGCTGCCAATGAATTAGGACCGTAGGGAGCCGAAAATGATTGAGAAACTGTCATGAGAGTCTTTATCAGACCTGTTTAGAGAGCACTGATGTGATTTGTTAATGCTTATGCTATTAATCATGACTGCTAATTTACAATCCCATCCATCTATCAAGATGATTGAACATCATATAATAATTGTTGTTAATAGTGTTCATCGTCTGTTTTATTACGTCTTAAATGGATTTTTCCGTACATTTCTGCCATATGTACATTAACTGACAGTCACCACTGATAAGCTACCACTAAATATTGTAGAAACTTAATTTGCTGTAAAGTTGCTTTGCAACTATTTGTATCGTGAAAAGCGCTGTACAAATAAACTTCAATTGCCGGTTTACTGCTCTGACATGTTAAATCTATTGGTCAGCTGACTCACTGTTTACAGACAGCGGGTTTTTTTCACAGAGCTGTTCACACTGATAATTGATTTTATTATATGTAGTGTTATATTATATAATTGACAATATTATTTTTGTTCAGTATATATTATCTAAAAATATAAATGTAATACATTTTTTTACCTCCTCTCTATAATCGGGCCTAACTTAAAAAAAAAACAAAAAAAATCATAATTTGAAATCGGATGCGACGTGCATGAAGTTGTTTGAACTGAAATGTGTGTTGGCAGAGGGTGTACACAACCACCCTATAATGATAAAAATCCACCCAGTGTTTTTTTTTTCTCGTTAAATCATTTCCCCTTTCTCATATCAAGCCATTCTCAGATTCCTGCCAGTGTGATGTCGCACAGACAGGCCCCTCCCACGATTGTTGATTGACACTGACGTTTTACCTTAGACCCGCCCTGAGGGAGCTGTCATCAGTCCGCCATTGTTTCACCGCCGGAGCAGATGTAGACAAGAATGACTCCAATGCGATTGTTGGATGTAATAATGAACATAGCAGTCGTCATTTACTCCCGACATCTGAGCCGCTGAAGACAGAGTGAATTACCTTTGTTTTTGAAGGGAATGTGTTTATGTTCGCGCGAATCGTTCGTTATCCAGCCTCACCTCTAGAAGAAGTGAGTATAAGGTTCCTTTAGGAATCTTTGCAAATCGCCTTTCCTAATAACGTGCTACTTAGCAAGTTCCCCGGCTAAAGAAAATAGTCTCATGAGAACGGCTCGTCACCCCACAGAAGCGAGGGGCGTAGTCAGCAGAGCTCATTAGCATTTAAAGAAACATGCATTAAAACGGCTTACTGAAAACAGAGCTGATTTTGACAGGGTAAAAAGAGTGCTGTTTTACACTACCATTGAGAATTTTTAACCAAAGTATGTTATAGACTTTTCATTAAGACTAGGGTGACCAGACGTTCTGTTTTTCTCGGGACAGTACCGTAATTCAGCTCTTTTTTTAGTGTCCCGACTTATTTAGAAAATATCATGTTTTGTCCCGTATTTCTAAATTTCTTTAGGACCGGGTGATCAGAGCGAGTAGTATAAGTGTTGTGTCACGCGAGAACAGCCTAATCAAAGGTAAGTAAGCTTTGTCGTAGAACCAAACTACCATCCAATCACAATTCATTATTGATTAACTTGGAATAAGTGAAGGCGGGATAGATAGGCTGAATCACGCTGAATGACAGACACACAGGAGCGCTGTCTCGGCGATCCCAGTTCTGCGATCAGTTCTGCCTGCGCCTTAATTGTTAAATACACACACAGCTGTCAAAATGCCCATCGTGTGGAGTATCTCACGTAAATACAGTCGGTTATGGCTTAAGTGAACGTAAACAGGTGGGGGAAAGCCGGATATGTGTCAGTATATTATATTCATTCGGTCTTAAAGGGACAGCAGCCTAATTAAATACCTGTCTGTCTCATTAATGTTAATCAAACAACAAAAGATGTTAAATAAAGTACACATGTTAAACCTACTGTATTAGAAAAATAAGTTTATTTAATATTTAATTTGTATCGATTGTATTTTTTCTTATGGTTTGTAATTTGCTTTATTTTTATATAAAAAATAACTATGTACGTGTGTGTATGTAGGCTATATATATATTAATTTAGTTATCATAAAATACCATTTCTAATATCGTATTACTGACCAGCCTATATATATATATATATATTAATTTAGACATCATGAAATAAAATTTCTCATATCATGAGCACCCCCTGACACCCGTCGGGGTATCCAATGAGCTTTTTCAGTTTTAGATTTCAGCTAAAATAATCCGTGTTTCAAGGAAGCATAATTTTACTGGCTTTCTGACTGAAGTGGCGTATGAATTCACACTCAGATATACAGATGGCGAATGCTTAGGCCGTCTCCTTGTGACATATCGACCGGTGGCACTTGGACTTTGATGACTGTGGTTTGTTGGCACAGAGATTAGCCGCGATTGAGCCGATAACAGGAGAGTGATAGGTTAATTCACCAGCTCTCGCTCCTACCTTACCCTGAAGAGAACAAAGCGCTGTCCTCGCCTTGTTTTCGAGTCAGTCCTGCAGCTTTGCCCCCCCAGACATGTGACGATAATGCTAAAACCTACATAGAAAAGTGCAGTCAAGCCTCACTGCATTTAAGTCTCAAATGAACATAATGCGTCACCAGAGACATGCAAAGTAACCGCCGTTTAAATACATTTTCCTTCAAGAGACCGAAACGTACTGTTTCTCCAGCTAAAATGAGCATTTATCCAGCTGAGCAGAGAAAAGAAGGCTAATGAACAAAAGCTAGTCATGAATAACAAGACGGAGCAGACAAAGAGAAAACGTTGAACGAGTTTCCTTTCGTCATCCATTCACGTCAGAACAAAGCGTGACCTTGAGCGCCACGCTCGGCGAGAGGAACCGTACAGTATAAGGTGGATAGGTCAATTTCTTCACATCTGCTGCGTACCGTTACTCGGGTGTCTGAACACAACTGATAGTCAGTAGTCTCCTTTCACCAGAATCAGACAGAGCAAGAGATTCATACGCATCCAGGAAGCCGTTAATTATAGCTGACAATACCGGAGTACCGAGACGGAAGAGGAGAAGGTCAAGAAGAGTGAATTAATAAATCACAGAGGAAGAATGAAACGGGAAAACATGAAATTAAGACATGAAATGAATCCCGTGTCCTTTATGAGTTTGTGAAGGTTTTACCTGCGGCTGAGGCTGTATGGGCAATGTGTAATTTTCTTCTCTGGTATCCATTTTTAACTGTAATACAGCAGAGTGATGTTCTCATATTGATGTGTTTGGCGTGACATGTACAGTAGCGGAGCATCTAAAGCGCTGTCAGGCCAACATATGAACAGAATTCCCATGTGTGACGTGTCGATTGTTCATCTCTGAACTCTGACCTGATCCTCACTGGCCTATAGTAGCTCATCGTCTGCCTGGGTCGTTTGCTGCTAAATGTTTCTCCCGTCCTACCCATCATTTCAATGTCGTGTTATGCTGTAAGAATAATCATTTTCATTCCACTGAATGGTTTGACAAGCATGCTTTTCTTTAAAGTGTTGTTGTATTTTTCTATTTTAATTTACAGGGTTATTATAGCAAACTAAAACTAAAACCATAAAACACTTTTTTTGTGACTTTAACTAAATAAAATAAAAACAATAATAATGTAATAAACAATAATTAAATAAAAATTTATTTTAGCTAGTTGATGTTTTAAAATAACTAAAACTTATAAAAACTATATGGACATATTAAAAAATAATAATAATTAAAATGACAAAAAAAATAAAAATCATCCACAATTTTAATAAAAACTATAGTAGTATCTCAATGTTACTAAAATAACCCTGGTAATATAATATATGTTATTCTAATTGAATCTATATATTTGGTCTTGTTTTCCAGACCAAATGCAGAAGATGCATTTACAGAATTGCATAGGAAATTTAAACTAATTTTCCAAGATTATATCTTGAATTAATTTTTCTGATTTCTTTAAAATGTATATTTCTACCTCCATTAATCATGCATTTAAATTAAATAAATAAAAATGTTTATAACAAAAAAAATAAAATGACAATTTAAATAAATGTTGTTATATTCAAAATATATTTTCTAAAAATGTTTTTTGCTTTCACGTTTTGCAGTTTTGATTCTCAGATGTATCTTGTTTTATGGTTGTTTATATAACTGTTTATGTGTATGATTTTTTTTGTATTGTTATGGAATTTCATGCTTAGAATCATCTAGACATCGAAACCTCTTACTGTACAGCAAATGAAAAGAATCCCTTTCAATACATGAAAAACCTGAGCTCATGACCACAACAGCAGCATCCATTACAAGCACGAATCAATGAACCACATGCAACCTCAATGTAAGGCAATAGTGCCTAAATGCAATTTTCCTGACACCCACTAGATCTGATATGTCTGATATTACGATAACCCACATTTAGATGATGCACAGCTCATCATCTTTGTTCATTTAATGTGATTCATTAGAGATTGTTCCCCTGAGGTTATATATTAATCTTTTCTGTTGCATAAGAAAATATCTGAAAGCTGACTGTAAGAGGCCGTCAGCAACAATTAAATAATGCATTTTGTTTGCCTTAATGCATATTTTAACACCTGGCCAAAATGGGAGCAGTTTTTGGGTTAATTCATCTGGAAAGGCTGCTGTGCGGCTGATGTTTGACTGTGTATTGAACACGGCGACAGCGTTTAGCTGATTGCGTATGCCGCTCTGCTCAGATTCTCAGGCTCTATCCCATCATTCCTTTATTTTCCAATCAAGCCCTTGAAGAGGAATCCATCTGAAATTCCTGTCTGGAAATGACAGTATAAGCATCTTATCGATGCGCTTCTAAATGACTGCTCTCTCACATATCCTCTGATTGATGATATTAAAGAACTAGTGAGAAGAGGAAAGTAAGTGAGCAAAATAGATTGAGAGAGAGGAGAGAAATCGTTGTTCCTGGCAGCTAAGCAAGCCTCCCGTTGATGTGGCCGAGCGCAGTTTAAGCCTGAAATGTCCTTGAATTGCTCTCAGACTGCCAAGTATTAGCTTTCACATGTGTGCCATTTCTTTGCAATGCCTTTTGTGGATGCATTTAACTGCCTTAAGTATAATAGCATGATGACGGATTGTGTTAACAAAAATAAAAATATATACATGTAAGAAATATTTTTTTTAATTGATTTGAAATTATTTTTAATTACTAGCATGATTTATACTTACAAAGTCTTAATTAAAAATATATTTCTTCTACTTTAGTAATGAGTTTTTTTTCTTGTTTTTTTTTCATTGCAGTAGACTATTAAGAGTTGGTAGATTGTGCTTAATTGTCATTAAAATAATGCCACAATGCTTACAATCTTAATGGTCCTTTAAATAGGCTTAATTTTCTTTATGCAGAACATAATTTTGTTATTCCTTTCTTTTGATTTTTAGGGTGAGACACGGTATTACCCAAACATTTCTCCAGCGTTTTCGTGGGATTCACCCGGTTTCACAGTGCCAGTGGATTGTGAAATTAGCAAATGCAAAGTGCCGTGAAAAGCTAGAGCCTTTACGGACCATGAAACGCAACATTTCGTTTCATTGAGGTCTGCTGTTTCACTTGATTGTTTGCTGCCTTCCATCAGCAATCCTCCCCACAATCCACCACAGCAATTCTCCAGTGTGTGCTTGTGATCTGGGCTGCAGTCCAGCCTCATGAAGTGATGTGTGTTGAAGGAGAGCCGCCGTAACCTCACTGCCCACTAAAACAAATAGGCCATAGACGTGAGCCATGAGCTCCAGCCCAGATGACACAACACTGCTTAATTTTTGAGTTATGATGTCCCGAAAGAATGATTAGTGACAGATCACGGTTGGTTAACTAGCTTTATTTGCATAGCAGCACATGGCTTGCAGTGTAGATTGCATGTAACAAATGGGTCAAGGTTTTGTTAGCATTGTCCAGTTAGTTAGATGTCATGACTTCTGAAGAAATGTATTTTATTTTATTTTATTAGACAATTAAAAAGACGTGACAAAGAACACAACAAAATTGCTAAAACTTTCAAATTAAAATGAAAACAGAAAAATAAAAACAAACAATTAAATATGAATCAAAATTATAATAGTTTCTCAATAATACTGAAATAACCATGGTCATTTAATATGTACTATTCTAATTTAATATGCATATTTGGTCTTGTTTTCCACTAAACATAGGTAAAAGTGTATTGCAAAAGATACAATTACTTATGTATAATAATTAAAGATTATATCTTGAATTCATTTTGTTTTTGATTTTTTTCTGATACTTTTTAATTAATTACTTACATTTTTTATTATATTTGTACCTCCATTAAGCATGCATCTAACCAGTTAAGTGAGGTGTGTATGCTTTTAAAATAGTTCCAATAAACATATAAAAATATATAAAAAAAAAAAAAAATATATATATATATATAAGTATAGCAATATGGAAACTTTAATTAAAATTGTTCTCTTTTTTATATTTTTATGTTATTTTTATTTATTTTTTTATTTTTATTTTTACTTTGACATCTTTTGGAATTTTACTTCTCAAATTTATCGTGTTTAATTGGTTGTCCGAGCTCATGGCTTATTTATTTATTTATTTTTTTTTTAATTTAATTTAATTTAATTTTTTTTTTATTTTATTAAATTTTTTAAATTTTTTGTAAAAAAAATCCTAATTTATTTTCTTATTTTTTTTGTCAAAATGTTTTGCTTAAAACATATATATATATATATATATATATATATATACAGTGGGTATATATATATATATATATATATATATGTGTCAGGTGAAGAAAACGTGTCTGGCTTCACACATCTTTTGACTGATCTTGATCTCTCTTAAATTAAGCCCTGCCAGATGGCAAAATATGCTGAAATCACTTCAGAGGAGGAAAAGGCAAAACACACGAAAGTGAAAAAACATAGGCAACCAGACAATGAGAAATGCAAAGCCCCTCGTGATGGGCCGTAGATATTGACTGTCGTATAGGTAAGCATCATTTAAGGCTAACTTTGAATCCAGCGAATGAGTCCCTGCGGACCGGCGCTCTGTTGTTTGCTGAGTTTGAACTTCCTCAGTGGGAATGAAGCAACCTTTATCAGCCTGACATTGTACTGTATCGCCCAGAAAGGACCCTTAAATCCATTACTGCATTTCTCTTTCTCAGAAACCTTGCCTGCATTTATCTATTGAACGGCATTCCCAGTCGCACAGTTTAGTCCTGCAGTGATTTCTTTCAGTCAGATGCGCAGCCGTGCCGTGTGCTTGAGATCAAAAAGAAAACGAAAGGACTTACACAAAGGACAAAGGGACATGCGATATACACCTGAACCTAACAATTGAAACTTCCCGCAGCATGTATGTCTCAATCCTGAGCTTTACAGTGTGAAATGGCACAGCTTTATAGGAGATCCTGTAGAGATGAAGGGTCCGCCGCTCTGCGTGTCTGTAACGAGACCCCATGACACTGTGGTACCGTGTGCCCTCTCGACTGTGAGAACATATATTTGCCTGCCGGCGGTCTCTGCAACCCAAAATAATTGTCACATCAGATGAGCGTCCTATTGACCCGCCGGTGAAAGGTTGATTTTTGATGACGCATGATGTTTTGACATTGAAGCTGTTGCTCTGGAGGGATGGACATTGTATTTCTTTGTGTTAACTCTTTTTTTTAAATCAAGGACAAGGACAAAAACTGACTGGTCGGGTTGCCAGTAGCCTATATACTGTATCTATATTTTTTTTATTAAAGCACTAATTCATGTGTATCTTTTAAAAAAAGGTGATTTGGCTGGACGTTTGGCTAGTTAGTTTTAGCAGTTAGATGCGTCAACCTCACCACGAGGCTGGCTCTTTATTCATGACTATTCAAAAGTAGCTATTTAGTATATATTTTGCAAGCAACATGTATTGTAAGTTGCCTTTTTAATTTATTTGAAGGGCTCTAAAATGTCAAACTATGTCTGAAGCTAATATATTCTTATATCAATATCATATTATCTCCCTGCCGTTTAGTTTTGTTTGAGGGCTCTAACATTTAAAAATATGTCTGGAGCAAATCTCCTGTTTTTATTTTATATTTTATTTTATTTTTTGTCTCATTTTGATTATTTTTTGTTTTGTTTTGTTTTGATTGGAGCTAGGGATCTAATATTTCAAACTATGGAACTAATATTTCCTCATAAGTTTTTTTTTTATTATATCCTATTTATTTATTTGTTTGTTTGTTTATTTACTTATTTATTCAGTTATTTGTTTGTTTATTTAATCTCCTGGCATTTTTATTTTATTGTGTTTTACTCTAATTTTAAACAATGTCTGGAACTAATCATTTCTAATATCAGTATTTTATTATCTTCTGGCTTTTTATTTTATTTTATTTTATTTATTTGGAAAGCTCTAATATTTCAAACTATGCATACACTATGAAATATACATATTTTTTATTTTCCTAAATCAATATTGTATTATTCAAATTTAAGGACCCACTTTATATTAAGTGGCCTTAACAACTATGTACTTACATTTGAATTAATCATTTGGTACAATGCACTTATTGTGTACATACTTGTTTTTACTTTGTAAAAACATGTATGTGAAGTGAATTGGTGGGTTTTTGTTAAATGTGAGCCGAAATCATCACAATTAAAAGAACCAAAGACTTAAACTACTTCAGTCTGTGTGCATTGAATTTATTTAATACACGAGTTTCACAATTTGAGTTGAATTACTGAAATAAATGAACTTTTCCACGACATTCTAATTTATTGAGATGCACCTGTATAAAGTGGGACCAAACTTAATTTTATATTTAGA
Organism: Sinocyclocheilus grahami; assembly: GCF_001515645.1. Taxonomy (NCBI): domain Eukaryota; kingdom Metazoa; phylum Chordata; class Actinopteri; order Cypriniformes; family Cyprinidae; genus Sinocyclocheilus; species Sinocyclocheilus grahami. The sequence continues at coordinate 298,062 of NW_015505935.1, forward strand.
GGACTAATATTTTAAACTATGTATGGAATAATACTTTGTTTTCTTTCTTTATCTCCCTTATTTTTGCGTCTGATCTGTGTAGTAGTGCAAAGATGGTAAAATGGGACTGCGAGCACTAAGCAAGCAGCAGTCATTGAGATGAATGTGAATGCTAACGGCTAGCTCTCTCCAGGTATAATAGACCTCCTCAGCTGGGACTAATAGTTAACCTCTCAAAGAAGGTAAAGTTTAAAGCACCACTGCTACAGCCTTCACAGCTGTACATTTGTAATAAATTTACCACTTTAAGCAGCAAATTTCAAGAAAAGTACTGTTGGATTTCAGCTTAACTCCATTAGCATGCAGAATCCGGATGCCTGATAGTCTAGTGCATATATTTAGATTGAATTGTCGATAAGAACACCCTGTAATATTTATATCTGATCTGGCGCACATGACCATAAACCAGCTTAATTATACCTGGTTTTCTTAATAGTCAACTTGCTGTTCAGTCAACCCAAGACTAGTTCAGTTCATATCAGGCCGGTTGAGCTCTAGAGATGCTAATCTACGCTTCGACTCTATTAGCTCAGTACTTGAAGAGAGTTTGGAGCCCTAGAGAAAGGATTGATTGTGACACACTGGTTCACCGGCTCGGAGGCTCTGAGAGGCCGTGAACAGGTGTCGACACACGGAGGGAAACTGACTAATTAAGAACAAAGGATTTGTGAGAGTCGAGTCTCCAGGCGCTGAGCGTAACGCCAGATGCTTTATCTTTTTGATGCCTCAAAAACAGGTCTGAGAGCAGGCAGACGGATAGTGACGAGGGGTCGGGAATTTCACACGCCGACCGCTTTGTCTTTTGTTCTTGTCATCTTTACCCAATGACGACTACGAAGCAACCTAAATTACAGCTGTAACTTGCCTTATTATTAACTCTCATTATTGCTTATTTTCCCTTACAAAATTATATTAATAGTTATATATTCATATTTGTTATGCAAAAATGTTATTTTGTATTTTAAAAACATATTTTTTTTTACAATATGTTTGTTGCATTACACTGCAATTTACAACATAGGCTCTTTGGAAATACATTCCTCTACCTACATATATATTTTTTTGCAAAAACTTAACTATACATACAGTACAAATCACGGCAGTTTCCAACTGAAATGAACACCATTGGCAGTAAAACACCATAACTTCTAATCCTGTTCACACAAATTATGATTACAGGGTCAGATTATTGATTAATACAGTCTTATTTTCACACAGTTCCTTTCACAATACTATTTTATGACTTCAAAATGCTTTTACCATATGCAAGATTTGTAAACAAGCATATTTTGATGTTTGCATCACATAACCAGCTCCATATGGAAGGTTTTTCTGATGTAGTAAACTTGCTCGGTAGAGCACCCGGTACAGCATTGCACTGGTTGCAACTCGTGGTTGCTTTTGTTAACACTATTGGTTAGGTTTAAAGTATGGTTTAGTGTTGGTGGTATGCTATTATGTGCAACAACTAATGTGCAGTTATTTTGTATATTAAAACATATCATATTGTACATATTGCGTTCAAATTACAGTATAATTATTGATTTATTGCATTGCGATCGCATTGGGATTGGTGATACCCACATTTATTGCCAAATTGAAAGAATCCTAATGCATCTTTAATGCATACAAAACTTTTGTAAAAAAAAAAAAAATTACAGTTATGTAAAGTTTCTTCAAGGTCAGTGTTAAACAGTCAAATGCTCTGCCTTGTGTTCACATTTCTAGACAGCTTACATAATTTGGAATTGTGTTTGACTTTAGTGCAATTATTAAAAACTTTTTTTTATCTTTTGATGTGTATATTTTTTTTAATTAAAAAGCATAAAACAAATCATCATTGCTATGACATTTCAGTTTCAACCATTACAGCTATTGAATTAGACTGTTGTTCAAAAGATAGGGAACATTACCATTTTTTTAAGGAAAATAATTCATCAAGGACACATCAAACTGATCAAAAGTAAAGATTTCAGTTTCAAATAAAAGCTTCCCATTCATCAAGAATCCTAGTTATGCTCATGCTAGTTTGCTTGTAAACCTGTGACTTTGTTTCCCATCCTCATTATTAATATATGTCTATTTTTCTCCTCAGCAGGTTTTCATTTCCCCACAGGAGGAGGGTCTGAAAGCAGCTGTATTTGTCTCCACCACCGACCAGAATATTCATTCAGCTGACAATGATGCAGCTACAGTATGTGTGTGTCGTACTTGAGGGTCTTGAGTCAACAACTGCTTTGCATCACAGACTAATTTTATGGCACATTTGTCACTTCCACGCCTCTATTTTTCCTTTCTTATCAGCATTTGGTGACAGCTAGCTAACAGGGTGCACGTACAGCCAAATGCGTTCTCGAAATCAATGCATCATCCCATGTTTGAGACCTTTGGAGCCAATTTCCCCCCTTAATACTGCAGTTAGTATCATGCTGTTATAAATACTGACCTGAGGAGGGCAGTATGGGTCTGATTGACAACGCTTTGATGGTTCGCTCTACTAGTGGACACAAGCGAGCTTGTAAAAACCAGATCCCTCTAGCGTATCCTCTTCCTGGATACAATCAGTGGAGAATATTCCGCTTTTATTGTGCTGCCGGCCTGTGCTGCTAAATAATTGATGGGATTCTCATGGGCAAAGCTTTGTTGTGTGTGTGTGTGTGTGTGTGTGTGTGTGTGTGGAACAGTCACTTTGATGGAGGACATTCACTGGCTGTTGTTGAAGTGTGCGGAGTGTGTGTGCAATCCTGACTCATCAAACAGTAGAACAAACACATGGCTTTAAACATTTGCTCTGCTTTATAAACATGCTAAAATGTAAATTGTCAGGGACACACCCATTCAGATGTGTTCGCTTTGATCCAGCATATGCCTCTGCCGTATACCATTTTGTATATATATATATATTTGTACGGAACAGATTGTAAACAAGTCATGGCCTGAAGCTACAAAAGATTGAAAGAGAGATGAGACGCTGTGGAGACAATGCAGATTTCACGTTTTTTTAATTAATGCTGTTTAGTGACACAGGAAGTATGTTTGTATTCAGACTATTTAATTAGAAGCCAAAAGGGCCACATTTATTCCACAGAAGAAGCAAAGGGTGTCCATTTTATATTTAGTCATTTAGCAGACGCTTTTATCCAAAGCAACTTACAAATGAGGACAATGGAAGCAATCAAAATCAACAAAAGAGCAATGATATGCAAGTGCTATGACAAGTAAAACTACATTGTGCAATTTAAATGTTTATATGCAACTCTGGTTTTATTAAATTGTTGATTACTACATAAATGCCATTGAAATAACTGATTATTAAAAGTTATTTTTGGTTTTAGTTTTCAGTGAAATTATTTTGGTGCATCACTACTTTTTATCATATTGCTGTTGCTGCTGTTTATCACATTTCTGTTGTCTTCTGCTGCGCAAATAGGGCCGGTTTCATTTCAAATGCCGTCACATTATTCAGCATCATCGCGTAAGCTTTTCTTAGCCTTCAGCTTTCAGATTAAGTGAATTGGTTTGGCATGTTACATCAGTCAGGAAAGCTGCATTGTGCATGAATGTGTCATCCACAAAGGGTGCATGTAAATTACGTCAAAAGCGAGCGAGGACCTTTTCATGACTAAAGCGTAGTTTAGGACATTAAAGGACTAACAGAGTCCTTTCTGTCACTAGCGTCATCAATCGAGATCCAAAACGGGATAACGTTTGACTGCTGAGCTCTCAAAACACAGTTAGCATTCACAGTTACAACTGTATTGCATTAGACGCAGAATTAAATGTGCACTGCTTAATTTTAACGTGACATTTGGGAGCTAATTATAACAAATACACATTCATAAGGACATGTGGGGGGGCCGAGAATAAAAGCAGACAGGCCAGATGCGGCCCACGGGCTGCATGTTGAGTGTCTGTTGACTTCCACAGTGTGCCCTCAGTGTTTAGCTAATTATCCCATTCATTAATTTCTCCACTCTGATGTTCTTCATTCAAGAGATGACTATTGTTCTTCATAACTGGTCATGCATCAGATCGGTTCACAGATCTACGTCAAAGGGAGCCGCTGCCACTGTCAGTGAATAGTCATGTATTTCCACCCTTAGCAAACCCATGCAATTAGCATCGCTCCTGTAGACGTGCAGAGGGTCAGACAAATGCTAGTTTATGTCTATTTTGGAATAGCATGACATACAGTAAGCATCTCCCTGTGACTTATTATGCAGTTAATGTGGCCTGGCTAGAAGATTTCCGGTCAGTTTAGTCCAGTTTTAATCTGTTCGCCAACTACATTATGCTTGTGTAAGAGCCATAGCTTAGCAGTTAGTAAACTTGCTTGACACATTGAGCCGTGGTGCTTGTGTTATGTGACTTTGAATCAAGCTTACAACATTTCCTGGTCCTTTTTAACCATTGCTTTTACCATTTTTACCGTTTGTTGTATTATACCGTTTATAATAATAACTGAGCAATAATATGGGATATTTGCAACGTTGGCTCATTGGAAGTACATTCTAAAACGTAACAATACATACAATTCACTATAGTTTCCAACTGAAATGAACGCTAGTGGCAGTAAAACACCAATAACTTCTAATCCTGTTCACACAAATTACGATTACAGGGCTAGCTTATTGATTAATAAAGACTTATTTTCATAACCAGCTCCATATGCATGGCTTTTCTGATGTAATAAACTTGCTCGGTAGCGCACCCGGTAAAGCATTGCACTGGCAATGCAGAGCATTTGAGTAAAAGTTTATTAGACATGAGTTACAATGAAAAATAAAAGCAGCAAGGTTGCTTCAGCAAATGAGTTTTTTATCTCCTTGTTGCTTTTGTTAACACTATTGGTTAGGTTTAAAGTATGGTTTAGTGTAGATGGTATGTTATTTTCAAACTTAATAGAGCATTAACCTTTTAACAATTTTCCAATGAGCCTTGGTTGGTTATTTTTGGTGAACACAAAGCATACACTCTAAAAAATGTTGGGTTAGTCAGGTGGATGTATAGTCAGGTATAGATGTACAGCTGTATTAAAATGTATTCAAATCCACTGTGACGTTCTCCATGTTGATTAGAGACCTTCCTGTGAGGAGTCTTGCTAGGTTGGGGTTCAGCATCCTTTCCTTTCAAGACCCTCTTATTCAGTCAATTATTTCTTCATGGGGTCCTTCATTATGGCATTCTGGGTTTTAATTAACAGTCTCCTGGTAATTACACAATCTGAGAGTAATTAGGGACTGTGGATGATAAAAGTTAGCCAGCGTAATGGGGGATTAGCAAAGACGCAGCGGAACGGCTGCCATCTCTGAAACCAAACCCTCATTTAAAGCTAATTTAGTAATGGCAGACCGCCTCACGCTGAGAAAAGCAAGAGGCGTTTGACGTTTTTAATCTATGCTCTCCCCATTCTAATGCCATTCTTCAAAATGTTACATTTGTAGCTCAAGAAAGACCCTTTTTCCTTTTAATGAGACCTTTAATGAGTCCCGTGCTCTAATAAATAGCACAATTATGACATGTCTTTCTGGCCGTGAATTTAATGTTATTAATTCTTTCAATGTTCAAATATTTTTTCCTATTTTATAGTTTGATTTCCTGAAGGCTATAATGCTGTGGCTTTAGCCCAGCGTGCTCAACCAATGGCGTGAGTTAGGTGCGAGACTGTTTGTTAGGCCATTTGAATATTTTTATGCCAAGACGTTAACATGCTACTTAAATACTCTAGTAACCACTCTGAATACCATAGTAATCCTAGTAACAAATCATTAGCAATGGGTTGACAAAACGTTAGTGACATACACAATCAAATCCAATTCTGCGCTGGTTGCACTGCCTTTTTCTTCAGAAAGAGATAAAAATGCATTTATATTAGCCATTCTGTTTGGTGCCTCCAGTGATGCCGAAATCACACACTTCACCTTTAATAGGTATCCTTCACATGTGCAACCTGTGGAATCTCATCTTTGAAGATCTCATATTTCAGTCAGGTGATAAGACTTGCCTTGAATCTCAAGCATGTGTGAAAAAGTCTACCTCTTATAAACGACTTCAGAGCATCACTTGATTTCTGCTCTTTAACACCAGCAGAAAGCTCTCCGACAAATTATCCATAGAAAGAAGTTATACAGTACTATTAGGGACTGTAAACCCTTGAAACATCCTGAATATCGCCGTGTGTGACCCTGGACCACAAAACCAGTCATAAGGGTCAATTTGTTGAAATTGAGATTTATACATCATCTGAAAACTGAATAAATAAGCTTTCCATTGATGTATGGTTTGTTAGGATAGGACACTATTTGGCCGAGATACAACTATTTGAAAATCTGGAATCTGAGGGTGCAAAAAAATCTAAATATTGAGAAAATCACCTTTAAATGCGTATTACTAATAAAAAATTAAGTTTTGATATATTTACAGTAGGAAATTTATAAAATATCTTCATGGAACATGATCTTTACTTAATGTCCTAACTTAAGATGGTTTTGATTTAGAAGCAGCAGTGTGAATGCTATAATTTTACTCATATTATATACAAGGATTCACATACTATGTAAAACTGACCTTTTGAGAGAATATGCTTTAAAGGTGTTACATAAACATTGCCGTATTTTTGGATGCGTCTACTAGTTTGGTACTAGAAGTGACTGTAAAAGGAAACATTTATTGCTTACAGAGCAACTCGTGACAGGAATATACTTTCAGCTGGTGTAAATGACCCAAAATGTCTTGTAAAAAAGTTAAAACATGGTTACAGTCACGTGTCAAACCAAAATTGTGAACATAACATTTAATTCACGTAGCTCGGTTGTGCTACTTGTTTTAGTTTTTTTTATGCAGTGACCAGTTTTAGACCAGTGGTTTTCAACCAGGAGGCCAAAAAGACAAAACATGCATTAACATAGGCCAAAACAACCAAAAGTTAAGATATTTTACTGAATATATAAGGTAGTGATTTCTAGATCTGGAAAAGTCATGCAATCTTATAATGCAATTGAGATCATTTTTATAATGATTATACTTTTTTTTCTAGTCATGCCAAGCTATTAAATTATTTATTGCATTGAAATTGTGTGTAAAAAAGTCTTTATCCCTCATCCTTATCCAGTAAATCACAAACAACTGGAAAAGTTATGGGGTCTTCAAATAATGTTGTGGACAGTTAGGGCCTTTGAATCAAAAAGGTTGAAAACCACTTAGACTTAAATGTTTTGAGATGTTAGTATCCCATAAACAGCAAGTAAAAATGAGCTATTTTTGGCTGAATCGGGGACAATTCTATCAGTTCAATGTTAATTATTACAGTACAAAAAACAATTCTTTCCAGAGACGCATTAGATGGAATGGCTGGTACTATAATTTCATCCTTTGTTTTTCCCTCTATCTCTTTTTATCTTCTTTCTCTTTTCTGTTTCTTCACCGCTGTGCCGTCCTGCAGTGCATTTCTCTCCGCCTGTCTGTCTCTCGTCTCTCTCGCTGTTGTTTGGTCAGTGTCTGAGCCCATCACTCCTGCAGCTCCAACATTATGGAGTGCTCAGACGCTGATGAAACTACCCCGTGAGTCAGCAGCCGGAGGATCAGAAGATGCATGTCATTTGTGATTGTTATAAAAGCTATTTGGTCCTCATTGCAGTTTGTCTCGACAGTAACCACAGCTGACTTCCTTTGCATCTCCTGCATTCACCTCAGACTGGTGCAAGTATTGTTCTGTGCAACCAAAGTGGTAAAAATTAGTAAAAAACAATTTGCAAATTGTTCCATTTTTACTGAATAGTTAAAAGAAGTATCTTGCTTACAAATGAATATCATTAAATCATCACTTTCACTCTTAAGTTGTTCCAAAACCGTATGATTTTCTGTCTTCCACAAAACACAAAAGGGTAATTTTTTCATGCAATTATAATAAATCAAAATGCAACATATTTCAAATCAGCTGTCACCAAACGATAGCTTTGTGTGAGAAAGAGAATAAAATTGAAGTTTCTTTTCAGTGAATCGGATGTTCCGGTTCATATCCGAATGATTGATTCATGAATCAGATGGATATGGTTCTGGAGTTAAACTCCCTGAATCAATGATCTGATTTAGAGGTTAACAGCTCATTGGAGTGGAAGATTATCAGTGAATAGCTTCTTAAATTTCAGTGTGTTCTTCACACAAATCTTTCACATTGCTTTGGAAGACTTGGAATATAACACATGAGCGAAATAGACAATTATATGATACTTTTATGGTGCTTTTGGATCCTTTTTGAAGCTTTTAAGTTCACTCTTAAAAATAAAGGTGCTTCAAGCGATGCCATAGAAGAACCATTTTAAAGAACCATCTCTTTCTTACCTTTTTATAATCTGAAGAACCTTCTTTCGCCACAAAGAACCTTTTGTGAATCAGAAAGGTTCTTCAAATGTTGAAGGTTCTTTATGGAACCATTTAGACAAAAAGGTTCTTCTATGGCATGGTGAAGCACCTTTATTTTTAAGAGTGTTGTACAGATTTGGGATGACATCAGGGAGTATAAATGATGGCCGCATATTAAGTTTTGGGTGAAATAATCCTTTCAATGTTAACAGCAATCTATAGAGAGTAGGCGGACGGAATTGGGTGCGGACCATCTACCATCTGACATGGTAGATATAAGAAGATTATGTACTTGTGCTTTCAGTCAATTGTTTAGTCCATTTGATTTTAATTCATTTTTTGACGCTCTAGTCATCAAAGCCCAATTGTACTGACGGAATATGTATGTGAATCACACGGAAGAACAGACAGTCTGCCGGCGCTTGATCAGGTGCACAGGGAGGGCAGCAGCTTTCATTTCTCAGTAATCTCATTTCTGCCTCGCTCGTATAAATGCAAATATATTCTTATCAAATTTGGCTCGATCTATAGAGTTTGTGTCCATGTATGTATAGCACCCACTATAGGTTTTTTGTTTTTTGGTGGGGGGGATTCACCAATCTATTGTGATTCATTCACAAATGATTCTGGATCAATCGATTCTGGAACTGTGTGATGCACCGAGAATCGTATTGGAATTGGAATTGAGGTTGTGACTCTGAATCAAATTTGAATCAAATCATTCGGTGGCTAAAGATTCCAGAATCCCACCCCTGTTTACCCACAATACACTTTTTAAGGCTAGAACACAAAGGCACCTTTAGTGAAGTGATTATGTGTTTCATCTTCCTCTTGTCTGTAGCTGTTCTGTTCTCAATCTTTTTCTCCGCTCTTTTTGATTCTCTCCGAGATGAATGGATTTCCCCCTGTTGAAGTTTCAGAGAAATCCATCCTCCCGCTTTCCCATAGATGCATATCCTAAATACACCGACGTATTTTAGCTGACGTTCTGCTCGCTAAATTAATATGAGCTGAAAAGAAGATGATTAATGTCTCGTATCCTTCCTTAATATTCACATTAGCGCTATCATTCCAGTGGCTGTTATAATACTGTAGTTGTTATTGTCATCATATTTATGAGATGGAAATCACTCTTCATCATGATAAAACGCTGTGTCAGTGTAATGGCAGACAAAGCGCTGTAAATGGCTTCTTAAGAGTCTTGAGGGGAAAAAAGAGGTAAACGTAAGACATGAGAAATTATTTATGTGAGCCTGAGATAATTATTCATATACTCTTATTTTTCTTGCTCTCCTTTACAGTAGTTCTCATTTCTGACAGCTTTATTTTTGTTAGCTCTGTTCAGGATTATTTATGTGTAACTTACATTTATTTTAACAAATTTCAGTGAAATGATCTTGGAAACGTGTTTTTAATTGGTAATTCGTTTACAAGTTGTTCCTGTGCCCTCAATATTAATCCAAGTTTTTGCGATATTCCTTTAAGCAACACAATCCGGATCCTGATGACATCCTCCAGGAAGCAACATCATTTTGGAAAACAACAGCACAGACATCATTAAGTGCTGAAATGCATATATACTGTACATATACAATGTAAAAGTTCAAAAGTTTGGGGTCAGTGAGATTTTTATTTAATTTTTTACAAATAAATTAATACTTCTAATAAGCAAGTACACATTACATTGACAGTCAATTGTTTTTACGATGTGACAAAATATCTCTATTTCAAATAAATACATATCTTTTTTTAAAATGTGTAATGTTTTCCACAAAAATATGAAGCAGCACAACTGTTTGCATCATTGATAAAAATAATAAATGTTTCTTGAGCAGCAAATCAGCATATTAGAATGATTTCTGAAGGATAATTCATGTGACCCTGAAGACTGGAGTAGTGTTTGCATCACAGGAATAGATTACTTTTGAACATATATTCAAGTAGAAAACAGGGTATATAAAACTGAAAAAAAAAATCACAATATTACTGTTTTTGAACAAATAAATGCACCCTGTAAGCATAAGAAACTTTCAAAAACAAAAAAAAATCTTAAAACTTTTGAACAGTAAATCAATGTACAGATACAGATATCGCTTTTAACAAAACACCTGCCTTTTAGTGCAATTTTAATTCAGCAAGGCAAACAGCACAGACTTCCGTGCATAAGATGCATCTATAATAAGCTTAATTTACATAGAGTGTTTGTTTGTTTGTTTATTTATTTGAGAATGACAATGACTTCATATTACACGATGCAGCACTAAACCAATGCAGACTGTGCCTGGTTAAACTGGATTGCAGGTGGTTGAAGAGGCTGTTTGGTGAATCCCCCCACAGTGATCAAAGGTATTCTCTATCTCTCATATCAGGTTCTGTGCAGCTGTCAGAACTGCCTTTCACTTATTATTGATGGCTACCCCTCGCACACGGCCGCTTTCACCCTCTCCCACTGGGGTGACGTCCCTGCGCCTGTCTTCATCTGTCCTCCGTGTTCTTTCTCCTTCCCTCTCTTACACAACCTCTCCGTTCTGTTTGAACTCTCATCTGTCAGCCTGTCCCGCGGCGCAGCCCCTGGGGTACCTTCTTTAGGTGGGCGCTCCTAGTGTGCAGAGTCATGATAAAAGTCCACACACAGGGGTCACCTTCAAAGCGTTCCGCTCAGTCTTACTTCTCATTTTACAAATGATTGCTTTGATCACTGCCGTCCACAGCAGAGCTCAGCAGAGTCTCTGTCCACAGGAAAGCAGAGTTCATTTTTGCAGAGTAAGAACTGGATTTTTATTGCGTCATGGACAGCTAGAGTTATGTGTAAACTAAAACACACAGAATATACAGAATATTATGGAGTCAATATAATGCCACATATACAGTGGGTACGGAAAGTATTCAGACCCCCTTAAATTTTTCACTCTTTGTTATATTGCAGCCATTTGCTAAAATCATTTAAGTTAATTTTTTTTCCTCATGAATGTACACACAGCACCCCATATTGACAGAAAAACACAGAATTGTTGACATTTTTGCAGATTTATTAAAAAAGAAAAACTGAAATATCACATGGTCCTAAGTATTCAGACCCTTTGCTCAGTATTTAGTAGAAGAGTTTAAAATAAGTGTTTTCTATTAGAATATATTTTAAAATATAATATTCTTGTGATGCAAAGCTGAATTTTTAGCATCATTACTCCAGTCTTTAATGTCACATGATCCTTCACAAATCATTCTAATATGCTGATATGATTATTATCAATGTTGAAAACAGTTGTTCTACTTAATATTTTTGTGGGAACCAGGATACATTTTTTTCAGGATGTTTTGATGAAAGTTTAAAAGAACATTATTTTATTTTATTTTTTTAAATTGAAATATATATATTATTTTTTTTTTTACTTTTGATCAATATGAGTCAATGTATGTATTTTATGAATACAAATATTAATGTCTTTCCATTTTTTACAACTTTATTGTTGTCAATTACTGACCCCACATTTTTAAACAGTAGTAGTGCATGTAATGTAAATTATAATAGGCTAACATAAATAATACAAATATCCTACACTGGAAACTTTTTTTTTAATGCCGTTACCAAAACCAGAAAATGTATTCTTTTGTTAATGGTTCTTGCAACTGAACTACAATAATCAAACAGAGTTTCCTGCAATATTTATTTTGCCGCACACTGCTAATGAATCTACATCACTATCACTATATTCCAATTAGTATTTTTAGTGAACAAAACAAATTACCCAAATTCTATGCAGTGAATCAAACACACACTAATTATGAGACTTAAAATTAGTGTAGTTACAGACTGTTTTTTCATCCGATGTAAGATTTTAAATACATTCAAATCTTAAAATCATTTGTCAATGGCATTGCATCTCTTTTTCCCCAATATTTATTTCTCAAAACTACTGAAAGGATCATTAATCGAGCCATTAAGGGACTGGAATTGTTTGAATTTGTCTTTATATTCCAATCTCTTGATAGACAGATAACTTGGCAGGTAGATAGATAGACGGCCACTCTCACAACCAGTGCAACCGATGTCTGACAGCTGACCACATGAGGGCTGGTAAACTTACTTTATAAATTCAGAATTGGCTAATTCTACTGCAGACATCCCGTCTGGACAGAAAATGTCCTTTCACAACCCCCAGACTTTAATCTTCTGTTTAAAGCAGCGTAATGCCATGTCTGTCTCCAGAATCCTTCGTCTTTCTTTCATGTTATTATTGCGGTGCGTAACGGGCGGATGAGTGCCAGAGGTTGAAGGATAGAGACAGAGGGCGCAACAGAACCGGAACACATCCCTTTCTCACCAGTCGACTGATCCCAATTAATATGTAAAAGGCATTTCCCAGTTTGAATACAGACATTCCACAAATCAAAGGCTTTCTTCTCTTTCGGAATGTTAATGTGGGATGTTCGTGTGAGAGAACAAAGGTGACGGAATTGCCGTTATTGAACTTATCCACTCTGTGTCAAGCCAGACGATTTTTTTCTCCACGTTTTAAAGGGTAAATGAACAAGACAGTTGTGTAACCATTAGAGGATGGGGGGAAAGGAGACCGAATGGATTTATGTTCCGAAGGCTGAATACACACTATTCAAATTTGTCAGCGTTAATTAGGTGCAGAGACCTGTGCCTTGCGTGTGTTTTTTTGAGTCCTCTTGCACTAACTTGATTCCAATTACTTTTTGATACTTTAATTAGATACATTTGTAGTCTATTTAAGTGCACAGATCATGCAGCTATCTCATTTGTAATTCATTTCTCACAACACCGCTGCCACAGGAACCTATTGTTGCAAATGTCTTTGTGTTTCAGATGAAACCAGGGTTCAGCAAACTTTGCAACGAAATTAGCTACTAATATCTCAAACCTACAAAAGTTATGACAATTGGAGAAGTTTAACTTATGAAATCTAGTTGTTAGTATTTCTATTATTTCTTCTTATATAATGTTTTATTTGAATCTTAACATTTAGTTTTTTTGAACTGTTCTGCACTTTGGGTCAACCTTTGTACAAACATTGACTTTGAACAATAAACATTGAGGAACAGGTTCCTGTAAGTAGCTTTAGTTTTGGGTCATGGGTTTAGATGTTTTAGTTTTAGTACAGATTATATTTCCAGCTTGAAACCCTGAAAATACACAAAATGTTTATAGCTGTGCAAGCTGGATTTCAAGCATTATTTTGTTCTAAAATCAGAAAGCTACCGTATTGGCCCAAATATAGGACGGCCCTGATAATAAGACATCCCCCCTTTTTCCAGATGTACCTTTAGGAAAAAGGCTTTTTAAAAAACAAATCTTGTTTTTTCTCAGTAAAACACATTTTGTCTTCAATTATTTTCATATTGCATATTTTTCCTATTTAAATTTTTGTTTTGAAAGTATGGTAAAAACTGGTAAAATGTACCAACAATCACATTTAAAAAATATACACTTTTTGATATATCATAAAAAAACAGGTAGCCCATCTGAGGTAGGACATTTACGCTATCCATCTAATAGTAGCCTATCAAAATCTTATTAACAGTAGAAGTTAAATCTTACTGTAGTCTTCAAATCTGGGTACGGTCTTATGTTTTACAATCACAAAGGGAGTTCGGTCCCATCAGGCTAACGTGACAGTCACGACTCATGCAGCTGTAAGGTTTTCTTTTCCTTTTGTTTTTACTCGCAATCTTTACAACACGCATTACGTTACGTATTTCATGGCACACTCGTTTTATGCGTATTTGGCGCCACCTATTGTTTGTGGGTGTATTATTGACATGTCAAAGTCTAGACCCTGAATATAAGACGCCCGCGTTTTTTCAGATGTATTTCCAAGAAAAAAACATCGTCTTATATTCGGGTCAATACGGTAATTCTCAGTTTTGCCACTAGGGGTTTCTGACGTGATCATTAATGTCTTTTATGTTTAGTTGTATCTTTCAAAATTAATTATTGTCTTGCCAGAGCAACAGTTTGAAGACAGTATTGCTGAGCAGGTTAGTTAAAGTTAGTTAAATTGTCAACATTTTTATAATTACTCACCTTAAGGGGATAGTTTACAATTTGCTATTTAATTTATTCACCCAGAGGCCATCCATTAATGTTGTAAATAATGTTTAGTTTCTTGCACAGGCAGTTTGTTTCACTTCATAAGACCTTAAAATATTGCCAGGAGTGGTTATTAATTTTTCTTCTGCCTGTATATACTTTTTTAGACTCTCAAGTGCCGGTAGCTGCTGACTTTCATTTTATGAATCAAAGATCATAGTTTCAGCTATAAATCTTCTTCACTCATCTACAGAGAATAAAGTCACCCACATCTTGGATGGCCCGAGGGTAAGTGAATTAACAGGACATTTTAAATTTTGAGTGAACTATCCCTTTAATACTAGTAATGCCACACAAGAAATGCAGAAAATGCATTAAAAGAAGAACTTCTTAGTGTTTTTCTGCCATACAATTAAAGTCAGTTGGGTCCAGTATTGTTTAGAACCCAAAATTCTTTAAAATATCTTCAGTCATGCAAGTTTGCAATGACATAAAGGTGAGTAATTGAGAGAATTTTAAACGCATTTCTATCTACATTTGTGCGATTGTTTAGTGAATGTTTATTGGTAACACTTCAGACATTCTAGTAACCAGGGACGCGGGAAGTAGGGGTGCTGAGGGGGCTGCAGCACCCCCTGTTTTCACATGGTTGCAAATGCAACGCCAAGTTTGTTCATTTAAATGTATTCAGTTTTAGCATTTAATAATTTATTTGTAATGATCTCTGAAATGTAAATTGTAAGTGGGCTATAATAAACCCATGTTTATCTTTATAAACATGATTAATTTTACTTGTGATGTTTTCTATATGGGACGATTAGCCTAATCCTCATGAACACGTGACGCTAGCGCGTGGTATCAGACATGAACTGTACAGAATGCAAACAAGATTAACTTTAATACAAGGAGATAATGGAGCAAAAGTGAATTTCAGATTTTTTTAAATGCCCATCCCAGCAAAATTTTTTTTTCAAAATCGGCATCAAAAACAACACCAGGCCCAGCACGAGCACCAACGTAAGTGAACCAGCCCCCCCAAACCCCCCCACTCCCCCTTTCACCCAACACAGACAAACACAGAATCCCCAACCGAAAACATCTTCCCGCTCCCCTGCTAGTAACTGTAAGTAACTTTGCAACTATATCAACTACCGGTCTTTAGAGTATTAGTAGATTGCCTGCTTAATATCTGCTAACACTTTAGTCTGATGGTCACCTAAGAGACATTGTACTGACTATAAGTAACTTTGCGAATGCATGCCAGTTTATTCTATCAACCCAAACCTAATAGTCTACTAATACTTTATTGGCTGGTAGTTGACATGTAGCTGCAGATTTATTTTTTAAAGTGGACTGTCAAAATAATGTCTGTTTTATTTGAACTATTGTTGGTTTTATAGATTGGGACAGCATTTCCCAGCATGGGACACTATTGTTGGTTTTATAGATTGGGACAGCATGTGAAGTAGGCTACCTCCTATTTCACATGCTGTCCCAATCTTAAACTTTTAAGCAATATTATCTTGACAGCCTAATCAGAACATAAGATGATGCTTTACTAAGGTAGCAAGCAGCTCTGAAAAACTACCTCTACAGGAAGCTCCATTGGGAGGGATGTCAGGTTGGGACGAAATTAAATAAGTAGACGACACTGGTTAAACTAGAGTAAACAGAGCATCCCTTGGCTCAGCGGGGGCCCGGCACCATTTTATTGCTCATAAATAGCTACACTCTGCAAATGGTCTATTAAAAAGCAGGCCGGCCTGAGGGCCGTGTCAAATTAAAACATGGCCGCTGTACCCGTCAGCTTTAGGTATGTGTTCCCATTGCCCAATCAGAAGAGCCTTTCATAGCTTTATAGTGGAGGAAAGATAAACATAAAAAGTAAGTTGGCCATCAAACTATTGGCCCTGGCCTCTGCACACCATATAAGAACTTTTTACGTCTTTGTTGGTAATGGCGAACTCTCTCGTTCCTGTCAGCACAACCGCGATGATGAAAAACAACATTAATCCACTTCGCTTTATGCCCTCCCAGTTTGCCCAGCAGGCTTTATTTAAGATTTACAGCGCCGTGTCTTTCCTGCATGTATGTTCAAGAGAGAAATGGTACGGAGCAATCCGATAAATTACGATGTCATACATCACTTCCCCCGCGACCTGTTAGTTTCTTTAGCCAAAAGGCATCAGTCCATGAAACTATTCCCTGATGTATAATTTCTGCATGCGTACAATGTAAGTGGGCGGCACTTCTTCGTGCCTGATTGATAGCATGAAACGGCCAATCAAACGCTCAGTTCTGCTCGCTCCTCCTCCATTTGAATGCTTGTGTCCTCATTTGACGTGTGCCATAAATTGTTTTACATGTTGTGCGACCAGCATCCGGTAATAGCTTCAGAGTGGTGCTGTCAGTCTAAGAGCCCGCCAGAATTTCATTAACAGTGTAAACAGAGTTTGTGTACATATTATTCATATTAGAGCTTTTCAAGCTCATATTTAATGCCTCTCTGGTTTTATAGACTTAGTAGGCTGAACACATAATATATGCACAATTATGAAAGTTTTTGTGCATTCAGGAACTGGTTCATAACACCATATTAATGCTGTTTGTTTTGCCATTATTGGAACGGCGCATTGATTATTTGGAAGCTTATTGTTTCATTTCCCTTTCATGGGACAGTTAGTTGGAGTGTAGTGCAATAAGACGTTTGACTATCAGCATAAAATCTAATCCATTTATTCTGGCCAATAACTGTTCATTTAGACAGCAAGAGGTTGCTTGACTCACTTGTGAAGCGACCAACCATAATTTTTGGTTTTTACATCCAATTTTTACCTTATTTTACATGCAAGCACAGAAAACAAGTTATTGCATGTCAAACAAGCATAGTATCATAGTTATTTTTCTTACCCCATTAGCACTTATGCTTTTAAGCAAAAACTCAATTTTGATAAATTGTTCAGAAAATAAGACCTATTATTTTATGCTATTTTGCTTTTCAAGTAAATGTATCTTGATTTAAGTACGTTTGCACTAGAAAACAAGACTAATACTTGGTAATAAAATAATTGTTCTTGCATTGTTCAACTAATGGATATCTAGTTTGCCACTAAGTGTTTCACACAAACCTCATTTAACTTTGCAAACTTTTGAAAAATGTTAATTGTTGCAAACTTTGTATCATATTAGTGCTTGCCATTTTTTATGGAATATGCATCAGATGGTTTGTGAACAGACTGCATGGTCTGGAGTGTGTCGTCTGAGACTCGTTAAAGTGATGAGATCATGGAAATAACCTTATGTCTTTCCTTATTTACCAATGCCTGTAAAACAGTGAACATAAAAAAACAGGCCTTTTATTTTATATTCACCTCTTTTTTTAAGGCACTTAAGCAAAATCTTACATGCTTTGCTGTATCTCTAAACTTTTCTAATTTGCTTCTACCTAAATTGGACAGTCAGTGTTTGTACAGCAAGTTAAACTGCTTAGGGAGGTAAGTTTTCTTTTCGAGAGTGCCATAATAGCATTAGAACAACACAAAGATGGCATTGTTGAGTGTCTGGAAGGATCACGATTATGTTTCTTCAGCAGAATATCCAGGATGTGGAGGCACAGGATATGGAGATATGGCCACTCGCCAAAGGAGGACTTTGAAATAATGGATCAATTTCCGCTCTCTAATGACTGTGGTGGTAAGGATTTATTGAGCTGATGCAGGACCTTAAGTAACCCCATTAAATTCAAAAAATAAAACTAAATAAACATATCCTTTCTTATTGACAGACTTTGTTTGTTTCATCCAATAATGACTTCGCCTTCCTGAGCTTGTCAAACCTCTCTCTGTTTGCAGTGTCTACTCTTTAAGCTAGACTCTCTCTAGCTCTCTCATTGAGGCATCACACAGTGGGTAATGGTGGAAGTGTGGATATACAGTGGGTACGGAAAGTATTCAGACCCCCTTAAATTTTTCACTCTTTGTTATATTGCAGCCATTTGCTAAAATCATTTAAGTTCATTTTTTTCCCTCATTAATGTACACACAGCACCCCATATTGACAGAAAAACACAGAATTGTTGACATTTTTGCAGATTTATTAAAAAAGAAAAACTGAAATATCACATGGTCCTAAGTATTCCATATACTGTATATGAGTATGTTTTTTATTCGTTTTATTTTATGAATTTAATACAGTTACTCAAGGTCCATGAATGTACGTGTATATATATATATATATATATATATATATATATATACACATATACATAAATATGTATGCATAA
>NW_015505935.1:316808-332933 GCF_001515645.1 Sinocyclocheilus grahami
TATATATATATATATATATATATATATATATACGCATATGCATTAATATGTATGCATAATGTGGAATAATTCATCCAGATGCTTAAATGTCTTTGGTCATGTCTCACTGATTTTTCTGTGCTCCGTGAACAATTTGAGTTAAAAAAAAAAAAAACTCTGCATTTCATTCCATTCATTGCACTTCATCTAGCTGTTTTTAGATGCAATAACCAATCCAGTGTGTACCTCTCTGTTGTTTGCACTCCTACTCACTCATTTGTCAAGTGGCATTCTGTCCACTGGCTCTAACCTCTCTCACGCTGGCCTCCAGCCATTCTTATTGTTGAATGCTGCCATCTGACAAACATGGCAAGATCTTTCTCAAAATGGCATGTTTTGGCTGGCTTTATGGAAATATCAGCCTTCTGGGGGAAAACAAATTTTAGTTAAATGAATGTTTTTTTTTAATTGAATTTGAATTGAGCTATCCAAAAGAATGTTGAATTGCAATTTGAATTTGATTATAAGGATGTACAATTTAAATAAATTGACATTAATAGAGCTCATTCTTACCTGTACAGTATGTCCGACCTGACAATGCCTTGTGTGAAGGTTTTGATTGTTGTTTTTTTAAAGCCTTGATATTTGTAGGTTTATAGGCTATGGATGGATTGATGGATGGATAGATGAATAGATATGATGGATGATGGCAGGATGAATAGATACAATAAATGGATGGATGGATGCTAGATGGACGAATAGGTATAATGGATGGATGGATAGATAGATACAATAAATGGATGGATGGAAGATGGATGAATGGATGGTTGAATAGATACGATGGATGGCTGAATAGATATGATGTATGGATGACTAGATATGATGGACGAATTGATGGATGAATAGATTTAATGGATTTGTGAATAGCTACGATAGGTGGATGGTTACAATGGATGGATGGATGGATAGATAGATAGGTACGATGGATGAATGAATGAATAGATACAATGGATGAATTAATAGGTATCATGGAGGGGTACGATGGATGAACAGATATGATGGATGGATAAATAGGTACGATGAATGGATAGATAGGCACGATAGATGGATGAATAGATTGGATGGATGAACAGATATGATGAAGGGATGGATGGATAAATAGATCAGACCAGAACTCACACGCAGTATGATGTGATGACTGTGCCTGACTAATGTACTCTGGTACAGTAGAGATGAACAAGGGAAATGTTCAAAGAAAGAACGGGAGAAAGTGATTGTGCAGGATGAGTCATTATTGTCATTATCGCTAGGCTCGGGGTCAGGTTTCAGCTGATAGGCACTTCAGCTGCTTGATGTTTTCCATTGATGTGCGCTCTCATCTGAAGGCTGGAATCAATACCAGCTCTTGCCCTCCCAATTGCGCAAATGACTGTTAGATAAAGGCAACTGTGAGACCCCCCACCTCTACCCCGCCAAAAGCCATAAGAGCAGAAGAATCCATTATGGCTTTGCTTGTGGTGCTTATTATCATCCAGAGCTGTACAATGTTAACAATCAGAATCCTATAACCACACACACGTAAACACACATTCATGCCCACTTACACAACACCGGCTTTTTTTGTGTGTACAAAGAAATAACAGGATGTTGCAGTTGACCGTGAGATTATTGTAATGTGCTTGGGTGGTTTTATTACTGTGGTTTGTAATGTATAGGCAGTATCGGGCTGATAATGTCATGCTCAGTTGCTTGCTGTCTTAGAATTGTCTTCAGGATATTCGCACTCTATTCCAAAAAAAAAGTATCAAAACTGTCCCATTATTTGAAAGGATAGTAAAACAGGAAACTTATGTGCAACTTCTTATATGCATCTTCAACGTCTCAAATCTCATGTGCACTTCTGCATATTCAAACAAAGATGTGCAAGCTTCTTACAGAAAATAATGAAAATAGTGTTTTTCCTTGAAAATAATTATTTTAGAAGACTGAAATATTGATTTTATGAATATTTTGGGTGGGGTTTTTGACAATTTTATTTATTTTATTTTATTTAAAACTTAATTGTATTACCCCATTATCCAATTGTCTGATATTCTTATTAGATTGATGCTTAACATTTCCATGGTTTCAATCACAGGCTGCATTAGGCCTTTGCTAGATAAACTGGTGTTTTTTCCCCCCCAAATAGACCCGGTGTTATTTTGCCATATTTTCAGTCACAATGTGATGATCTCATGTATCTGTTTGGTTTCCTTTTTATTCATTCAGTATGAGAATTTAATTTAAAACTCATTACTACTGGTAAATGAGAATTCTGTGACCGTTTCACCAGTAATAAAAGAAATGAGAAACTGAAAAGAGAGAAAATGCTCATGTGGATTGTTATTGGATGTGTAAACACACATAAATAAAACCGCACTTGCTGAACATCTCACAGTCGAACACTATAAAACATTTTAAGAGATTTAACAGCCATTTCGTACAGTAAAACACTGTATTTTGATTTGCTGATAATGGTTTAAGCAACGTATAGAGGCTCCTCAAGTGGCATCAGAGAGCAATCCAAAGAGGTCAGAGACAATCTCTACCATTCTTTTGAAAAGTTCTTTCGTTTTGCCAGTTTTCTCAGTCTCAATGAGGTCATTTTGTCTTAAAGTTCCCGAGGGCGAGTTAAACTCTTGCTGATGGAAGGCAGTCGTTTGGTTAAGGCATCGGTATAGACATTGATTTTGACCTCTATCGCCGTACAGCTCTAGGTGTAATTAAGGCTCATTATGGTGCACTGTTGAACACGCTGAATGCTGCCGCTGCTGATGAGACAGATGGCAAATATCAGGCTCGTGGTGGCATCGATGTGAGCTGTGCCCACACACTGACTATTCAACCATTCAGCTGAAACTCTGGAACTGTGAGACGTGGTCAAACCATCAGCTTATGTCTAGTCATTTGGCCGATGCTTTTATTTTAAAGTGGCTTGTCTGTTTAAGGTGTGCATTTGGTCATTATGTGCATTGCCGCAGGAAATACTTTCTCTTGTGCAAGTTAAGACCTATAGACAGGGGTGGTATGCTTAAGATGTGTGACCATAGGCAGAGGGTGAACCAACTCCAGGGTCAGGCTAAAAGTAGCCAAATCTTTTAACTACAAACATCATAAACCCATCTTTTTAGGCAAGAACCAGATATAGGTTTCATGTAGCCTAATAAAATATTTTAATTGGACTGAATTTGTAATTAACATGATTCCAATTTAATAAAAACATTAGAAATTGATAGGGCTACCCCCTAATAGTCGACTAATCGTTAGTCGAACAGAAGAGGCTTGGTTGACCAAAATTTTATTAGTCGCCGAAAAAAAAAATCCACAGGCGAAGTCATGCAGTCCGTGATGAACAGATCGTTAACGACTAGTCTTTGGTAATACAGGACATCCAAATGCTTGACTATCAGTCATCGACCTCAAATATTACTTATCATCTGAAATAAGTATTAGCAACTTTATATGGCCGCTTAATCTAATGTTAACCTGTTCAAGTGTCTGTGTGGAGAGTGGAAGCTGAACAGTAGCGCTCACTGCAGGACAGATGGAGGCTCCGGTGCGCTCATTTGCTCTTAAAATACTCTGTAATTTTTGGTCATACAGATAAAAGCAATACATCTTTCTTATAAAAGAGAAACTTAAACTTTCGAATCTGTAAAGACTCTACGTTTATTTGTGTGCACTCACAATACCACGCTTTTGTAAAATAATGAAGGCAAACATGATGCACTTTCTGTCGTCTCGGTCTCTGTGAACTTGAGCGCGAAACTCCGTGTACGTCTTTGCCTTACAGACATTAAAAATATATATATAGAGAGTGAAATGTCTACTTTCAAATTAACCAATTCAAATGGAAAACAAATGCTCAGATTATGTAATCCGTATGAAACATGCACACAGGCGCATCACTACTGCGGAGATGACAAGTCAGTGTCGCCGACTTCATCTCTGAAGCCGAAAACAATGAAAGCACTAGTTTATCAAATTATTAAAATGTTAATGCAGTATCCTTACTGTTTTTTCCTGACACATTCATAATCATTACTTCTGCCGGTGCGTTGTGGCAAGCTTTATGCATGTAGCCTACTTGAGTGCTTATTAGGCTATTTAGGCAATTAAGGGCTCATTATAATGATTTAAATGGTTTATTAATAAACGTGCGATTAGTCGACTAATGCTAAATGAAAGACTACTAGTCGACCAGAAAAATTCTTAGTCAAGGGCAGCCCTAGAAATTGATCATTATAACATTTCATTTCCACGGTTGTTCAAACAGCAGATAAATTATACAGAAAGCGAGCAAAGAACTTTATCACTAAGAATGTATCCATCCAGCTATTTTTATGCGCAATTCTAAAAATGCACATAAAAAAACTAATGCGCACAATTGAGTAGGATAAACTTTTTATCCGATAAGAAAAAATGTGCATAAATTAATGTTATCCCGATGGGACGGGATAACATGACAAGCCAGCGGACTGATCTTGTTGCACAGCATCTGAAATGTTGTTTTGGTCATTCTGAAATGCCCGAGCATCAAATGCAAGTCTGTCATCAAAGTATTTTTGTATAATTGTCTTACATGACTGCGTTCCCAAGCAGCAGGCATCCACCTCCGAAAGCAATGACGGCATTTATTGTGTTTCATCTGCTCGCTCTGAGATGCAAGTAATTTATCAGATATGAAAATTATTATATTCAGTGGCTTCTCCTAATTTTCTTATTGGTACTTAGTGCCAGTTTATCAGGAAGTGACGATTTTGTTCTCTTTAACTCATTGGATGGAAATGGTGCTTTATTCGCAAATGTTTTATCGGATATTCAACTTTTGCGCATAAGTTAAATTCGCATCTTTGGATGGAAACATGGCTAATGACTTTGATCGATCGCGAGTTTAGGCGCTCTCAAAAAAAACAAAAACAGTATCGTTATTATTTCTGAAGCTGTCTACACTGTGAAATGAGTCTCTTACATTGTACGTACATCTGTGCTTTGTTGTTTATGAGAGAATTCACGATGGTCGAAATTCAGTCAGCGTGCATGCGCACTCAACAAAACTGAGGTTCAGCGATGACTCATCTGAATGTCTCTGATTGGCCATTGCATTCCTAAGCTCAACAGAATTGTGTGTGATAATTATAATCCGCAACACTAAATTATAATGTGCAATACTAAAAATGCTTTAAAAAAAATGGTACAACATGAGCCGATCTTAATTTAATGCTGCAATCGACATTTTCCATTCATTTTCACTTTGTTAGCAACAGACGTAATAGATTTAATTTATTTGTACTGGGGCATTTTTGCTCCAAGTCCCCGTGGTCGTACACATGCTCCGCCGACGTGTGCGACCAAAATAAAAAAATACGCTGTGTAAAGTTAAGTAAGTTCAGACCACTCATTTGCGTACCGACATAGTTGACATAAGGATGTCGTTACCTCAACAAAATGATCTTGTGGCCATGACATAATATCACGTTCCCACTAGTTAATATGACATTCCCTCAAATTTATATCTCGTGGCCACGACAAAACTAAGTGAACCGAACATGTCACCTCCCGGGCACCGTAGATTTCTATTAGAACTGAAAGCATTAATTTACAAATCAAAACAGTGACATTTCATTCACTGATGCTCTTAATCAGCAGTGCATATAGTTACTTGCCGGCAACCCGCCAACATAAAAGCTTTCTGATTTTAAAGTTTGAAAATGATGAAATTTTGTTTTATCATTTTATTTTTAAGTTTACTATAAAATGATTGTGTTTTTAATTTAATACTCCCTTTTTATTTTTAAATATAATAGCATTATCCCACTTTATTAGTTTGTTTATTATTTTATTTACAAAAAAAAAACCTAAATAAATAAAATGCAATAATATTATTAGCACTATTACTAATTAATTTATTTTTAATAGTTATATTTAATGGGTCACACTATGTGCAGTGTAAGGACCAAACCAAATCTCCAGGTGCTCTTATTAGAACCAGGCTGAAAAACGTATGTGCACCCCTGCCTATAGATATATGCGTGCTTTCATAATGTTTAAAATTAAGTGTTGCTTTGCAAGATCTATCCATACATTCCAATATCATGAGTATTTGTATATATTTTACATAAAGTGTGGTTCTGTCACGCATACAATTACTTATGTTTACATAGACACTGACACATACCATATTAATGTACTGACAGCATCTAAAAAATTAGTAACGTATCAGCAACTCTATAAATGTTTATGAATCCTTATTTAATCTAATACTTAATTCATTGAATTATACGGTGGATTGCATTTATGATCAATTATATTATGTTTTCGATTGCGATAATCCAGTTGACTCATTTTCTTAATTTGAAATTATGACATTTGATTCTGTTCAGTATGACTTCTGGTGCAAAACACACAACGGTTATCATACATTAGTTGAGTTTTGTATGCATGTATACTATATATACAGTGCCCTCTAATATTGGCACCCTTGGTAAATAGTAGAGGTGGCTGTCAAAATAAATCTGCATCTGTTTATTCTTTAGATCTTTCATTCAAAAAAAAAATAATTATTGAAGTAAAACAATCGAAAGTGGGGGGAAAGTCTGATTATTAAATACATGTTTTTCTCTAGTTCCTGTTGGCCATGGGTATTGGCACCCAATTATTGCAACGTCCTTTCCCCAAGATAACAGCTCTGACCTTTCTCCTATAACACCTGATGAGTTTGGAGAACACCTGACAAGAGATAAATATTCAGATATGAATGGCAATATACTTCAGAGATATTTTACTCAAAAGAATTTCTAGGGTGCCAGTAATTGTGGCCAACATGCATTGGAGATACACATTTGTTTCATAAAGTGAATTTGCCTCCACTTTCAATTGTTTTACTTGAAATAAAATGAAAGGTTAGAATTTTGTGAATAATTTGAATTGAAGATCAAGAAGATAAACAATGCATATTTATTTTTCACAACTGCCTTTGCTCATATTTACCAAGGGTGCCAATATTAGTGGAGTGCACTTATATAATACATATATATATTTGCAGAAGTTTAGTTGAGTAAATTACTAAATTGGGGTGATTATTCATTTAATTTGTTTATTAATTTCAGAAGCATTGCACTTGTCCACAATTAAAGGAATATTCTGGGTTCAATACAAGACCATATGTTAGCATTTGCGTAATTAATTGCGAATTACCAAAAAAAAAAAAGTACCTTGTCTTTATGAAAATAAATAAATAAATCAGGGTTATTAAAAATGAATTCTTCTGTTAAACAGCTGTTGTTTTAGGGTTAATAGTTTTTCGTTGTTATGGCAACAAATTTGTTAAGTTGGATATAACTTTACTCAGAAAAGTAAAGTTTTCTTTTTCTCATCTCATTAATAAGCATATTGTTTACATATTGTGGCTACACTATTGAAACAAGAGAGTATTTTAAAGGGATAGTTCATCCAGAAATAAAAATCATCATCATTTACTTTACTCATGTCTTTCGAAACCTGTATTTCTTTCTTCTGTGGAAAATGTCTTTATTATTATTGTTGTTGTTGTCATTATTTTATTATTATTCTATTGTTGTACATGCAATGAAAATCAAATAGCTTCAGTGTTCCCAGCATTTTTATAAAAGAAAGTCAAACAGGTTTTGCACGACGTCAATGTGAGGAAACGATGAGAGAATTTAAATTTTTGCATGAACTATTTCTGGTGTTTACAAATTGGCCCCTTTCACCTCCATTGTAAGTGTCTCGCTGTAACCCAGATTTTTGCTTTTTTATTTTTTTATTTTTATTTTTTTTTGGAGGCACAAATTCATTCACGTAGTAACCAACAAAATATTCCTTTAACACTCTTCTAATTAAATTCAAATTAAAAGTTCAGCATCACCTGCGTGACCAAAAGCACTCAAAACCTAATTTACCCGCGTCTGATAGTAAATTATTTTCAGTGTTGATTTAAAAAAACCCGACCTGTGAATCTACTCCTGTGTGTATAAGCACACATGACAAGTGTTTCTAAGTACAGAGACCGGGGGGCTTTAGTCCCTAGTTTTGCCTGCAGTATCATGTCAGTCAAACTTAGACTTCAGCTCCCACTGAATGTGTCTCAGATCTGCTGATGCAAATGAAGCTGCTTTATTTCTCTAGCGCTCTCGCTCTTATTCCCCTTTTTGTCTCAAGGTGGATGTGCATATCAGAAATAACAATCTTCCAATTCATTAATAAAGTGCCTCAGAGAGAGTGGAAATGACAGAGGAAGCCGAAAGGAGAATGGAGAGCGTTTGAACACAGTGAGCGAGACAGGACCGCGAGCGGATAGGGCCCTGATCCCCCGATGGGATCCGAGGAGAAGAAAATAAATTCCCTCTAATTTCCTAATGGAGAACAAGCTTGTTAACTAGCATTCTGCTGATTTTTGTTCGCTCCCTTTCGCCTGACTCGGTGTGTGCTCTTTGTAATCTCTGAGGCTGCGTGGTTTTACCCAGAATTCTTAGAGTCGACTCAACATGGGATCCATACTGCAAAGAAGCAACACACAAATAGGTCTTGTGGCATTACAGGCAAATTAGAGAGTCTGGCATGGTAGCGGCACATAAAGAAGAACAAAGTACACTGGGTTTTAGGCCACCTGCGAGCTTGAGTTCAACAGGCACTTTGTGAAAGTTTTTCGGGTCAAATTCAGTCCTTGTTTAACTAATTAATCAGTTTCTTGCAGCTTCTGTTCCATACTGAATATTATTGTATATGCAGATGGACACCATGTATTTGTTTAGCTCTAGTTTGAGAAATTAGCTGTTAAACGTTTGTTGTTGTTGTTTTAACTAATGGCTTCTTTCAATCAATCAATCAATCAATCAATCAATCAATCAATCAATCAATCAATCAATCAATCAATCAATCCTTATTTATTTATTTATTTATTTGTTTTTGTTTGTTTGTTTGTTTGTTTATTGCCAATTAAAAATTGCTGCTGTGATTTAAAATGTGTGTGGTTTTAACAGTTTTGCTGTGCTTGTTTTATAGAGCTTCACATTTTGGACAAAATTAATATAATAACAACTACAATAATAATAATAGCATTATATAATAATAATAATAATAATAATAATTATTATTATTATAAAAAATGTATTATTACTAAAATATAAAAAAAGTATATAGTATTTTGCTATAAAATGGAAAAAATAGGATTTAAGAAATTCTTATTACATTTAAATCTGTTATTTTTATTATTAATAGTAGTAGCAGTACTAGTACTACTACTACTGGTAAATAAATTTTTTAAAACATAAATTTGTGGTAAAATTTAAAAATTTGTATTTAAAGTAGCATTGAAATAGTATTAAAGGCGTCATGGGATGCCCATTTTCCACAAGTTGATATGATTCTTTAGGGTCTTAATGAAAAGTCTGTAACATAGTTTGGTTACAATTTCTCAATGGTAGTGTAAAAAACACCTTTTTTTACCGTCAAAAACAGCTATTTTCAGAGCAAGCTGTTTTGTAGCATTTTCCTTTAAATGTTAATGAGCTCTGCTGACCCCGCCCTCTCTTCTGAGCTGCTCTCAGAGAGACTGTTTACTTTAGCCGTATTCATCGTGAAACTTGCTAATTAGCACATTATTAGGAAAGGCGATTTGCAAAAATTCATTTAAAAAACCATATACTCACTTCTTCTGTAGATGAGGCAGGATCACGAATGATTTGTGTGAACATAGACGCATTTATGTAGATTTTATGCGCATTCCCTTCAGAAACAATGTAATCCACTGCGAGTTCAGCATCTCAGATGTTGGGAGTAAATGATCACTGCTATGTTCATTATTACATCCAACAGCAGAACACCTCAATCGCTTATTAGGAGTCATGCTTGTCTACATCTGCTCCAGCAGTGAAACAATGGCGGACTGATGACAGCTTACTCAGGGTGGGTCTGAGGTAAGACACCAGTCCAGTCTGTGCTGAAACGCTACTGTCAATCAAACTGTCATGGGAGGGGCCTGTCTGTGTGACATCTCGATTTGAGAAAGGGGTAAATATTTGAGAAGATATTGATTAATACAATTTTTGTATGAATAATAATAATTTTGTTTTACAGTACAACTGTAAAATTACAATGCTAATGTTCATGGCTGTCTTTCTTAAGTTTCAAATATTAAACCAGCTGGCAGAAAACAGCAGGCAGGCCTAGAAGCTTCTCTTCTCAGCAGCTGGTTTATAAGTGTGTTTCATTACAAGTTTGGGAAGCTGGGAAGATGAGTTTGTGTGGAGCAGCATTTCCTGTGAACAGAGTCGCTCTGAGATGCTGAAAACACAAAGATTGCATGTGTAAAAGCACAGTGCAATTTGGTTTTTGTATCAATTAATTGTGCAGCCCTATTTACTAGGGTCATTATGTAATCATTGCAAATGTTTAATCATCTGATGTTGGCATATTTGTAGCTCAAAACTTCATTTGGGACGTTTTCTTCCTCACACAGTCACAAATGAGACAATTTGAGGGGAAGTTTTAGTTCATATTGAGATATCTAAATTTTGATCACAGACGTTGGTATAATGCACAGTTTGAGACACGGATGACATCTTTCCAGAAGGAGACAGGGAAAAAGTGTAAATTTGCTCTCTTTTGAATCCCATTGCTGTCTCACAGAAATGATTGAGATCTCCTTTGTGATTTTTCTTTCCTCCAGAAATCCATGTCTTTATTGTCATGTGTAATGCAAGAAGCCGAAGGAGCAGAAATGAAGGGAACACAGAACATGGTGTTAAGATGCGGTGGGATGTCATGCTTACAGCTCCTCTGACTGCGGGTGAGTGATTCGGTCGGTGCTCTTTATCAATATCACTGCAAATGTAGAGCCGCTTTTGTCACATATATAAATCCATGTTTGAGATTCAGAGGGATTAAAGTCTAACGAAACTTCCACTGTTCCTCTCTGACCAGAACCGGCTCTCTTTTGAGGGATGCCATCTGTGATTCTCATTTACATGTACATGAGGTAAATGAAATGGTTACAGGATGTACAGTATGTCATCACTTCTTTTTATTTGAGGTAAATTTATGCTTATGCTACAAAAAAAACTAAACATTCAAATAATTGTCATATGCTACCACGGCTATATGCTATCTATCTATCTATCTATCTATCTATCTATCTATCTATCTATCTATCTATCTATCTATCTATCTATCTATCTATCTATCTATCTATCTATCTATCTATCTATCTATCTATCTATCTCACTGATCTCAAACTGTAGTGTATTTTGCATACATAAAAAAAACACTTTTTATTTTTAAAGAGGTTTCTAAGATATTCTAGTCCCTTCTTTAGTGTAACTGTGTGGGAATTTAAATGAATAAAACAGTATTGATAATCAATACAATAACATTAATAATAACTATTATTATTACAGCTACTAAATAAATATTACAATTAAAAACTAGTATTAGTATTTTACAATAAAATAAAAAAAAGCATTTAAGAAATGTATAATAATAATAACAACAACTACAATAATAATTTATTATTACTAAATAATGATAATAAAAATTAATGTTAAAATAAAAATTAATATTAGTAATTTGCTATAAAAATAAGCATTTAAGAAGTGTAATGTAATAATAATAATAATAAAGTACTGTAGATTAATGATGTGTACAGGATGTCATCACCCCGTTTTATCGGACTTTAACTGACTAGTGGTATGATTTATTATACCTGTCAGGTTGCCAATATCTGTGTAAGATATAATGCATCCAGTGCTTATTGAAAAGCATCATCCATACCTTTTTAATGCACATTCAGGCTTCAAGTAAAGCATACCGGAACAGGAATCATCAGTAATCATCTCTCTGAAGGATGAACAGTTCGGGACAGTCAGTATTAGAGCAAGAGCAAGTTTATTACGTGCATGTCCTTTTGAAGTTGTTTTTAGCGTCTGGAGAGGTGAGTGTCAGGCTGATAACGGCAGCTGTCTCTCCCCGCGGGGTGAGATGCAGATTAAAGGTGGATTAGTTGCACTGGGCTGTGTTGCATGTGTTGTAATTGCAGGGATGATAGTGGCCAGGCACCAGACGAGCCGCCCTGCCTGCTCAAAAGGACCCTTGTGTCTCCAGAGTTCGGCCCTCTTAAGCACCTCTCAAATTAAATCGGCCTTTCTCGGCTACATGCAGCTTAGTTTGCCGCTGATTGCTTGAGGCTTCTTTTAAAGATTAAAAAAGTGAAACGGACAGTTCAGACTCTGAATTCTGATTGGATAAGACACAATCGAAATTCTAAATAGCTGACACATAGTCTAGTGTTCAAGTTCGGGGTTGGTACAAATTTTTTTTTTTTTACCTTTTTTTTAATTAAAAAAACAGTTATGGTTACATATATGATTACATATCATAATTAAAAAAAATTATGAATTAAAAAAAAAAACTGACAGCTGTTGTGCATCTGATTCAAACATTAAGGTAAAGACAGCATAGGGAAAAAAGTAAATATAACTACATTTAAGGTGCAGGTACACTACATTTCATTATTTTACCTGCTGGATTCATGCATTAACATTATTTATTTGTTTGTTTGTTTAAAATATGTTTAAATTGCTGCCCATTTCTATTGGTTCAATTTCATAATAATGTTCTTTTTTATTATTATTTTTGTTATATTTTTGATGTTTTTATGGACTCTGTTTCTCACCAACTCTATAAAAAAAAGTTGGAAGTTGAAAATAAAACATATTATTGGAGTATGGTTTACAAGAAAATAAAATGTTATTCTGCTTCAAAATTTCATGTTTAATTCAGTGTTACTTGTACTTATTTGTGAAATTTTCTAGCAATTTCTGAGTAAAATAGTTTTCTTTTTTTCAATGAAGGCTGCATTTGTTTGATCAAAAATACAGTAAAACAGTAATATTGTGAAATAGTAATACAACTTTAAAGGTTTTCTATTTAAATATATTTTAAAATGTATTCCTGTGATCAAAGCTGAATTTTCAGCATCATTCCTCCAGTCTTCAGTGTCACATGATCTTCAGAAATCATTCTAATATGCTGATTTGCTCCTCAAGAAACATTTCTGATTAAAGTTGCAGTCCGTAAGTTTTGCCTCTTTGTCGCCATCTCTTTTTGAAAACCTGCAATTGCAGCTGTGTGCAGAATTATCTAGCTTGTGTGGGTTGTGAGTCGGCACGGCTCCAGCGCGGATGAATCTAATGTTCTGAAGAGTATGTGTGGCAGTCAGTCACCGCACCGGTGTGGATATTTTCTGTACTTCGCAATCACAGATTCTAGCCTACGTCTTGGAATATATGACCCAAATAAGAATTTTCACCGTATATAGCCATCTGAACAAGTATGTAACAAGTCTGCCACGTTTGTTCTGACCAACTGAGGAAAAAAACATTACCATAAATCTCGCTACCAATGGTGATTAAATCTAAAGATCGGTTAGCTCATATCACACCAAACCGTGCAAATTAATATTATTGTTATATTTTATTCTCAAATTATTAATGTTAACATCAGCATTGGTGACTATGAGTATAGTGTGTATTAGCGTGTAGATTTCAATTTCTGCACAGTCTAATCTAATTGTCATACTCTACAAATTTCATATTAAGAACTTCTTTTTAAGCCAAAAAGCAAATTATGCTCCCTTCGAACTGGTTGTCTTTAAAATACAAATCTTGTGTAATCCCAGGCTATCTGTAATCAGAAGCACGTTTATAACTAGAATATAATTTAAGTTCATTCACATGTGTTTCATTAACACATAATCCTTTATGGATTACAATCTGCCATCAGAATGATACATTTAATTATTCCAGCTGCTGTGAGAAAAGGCTATAAATGATCGCCACCTGCAGGATCCTCACATGCGATAGGCTAGTAGCCGGGACAACTTCTTTATGTTAACAGACGTGACGTAATGACGCAGTGGCATGCTCGAATTTCCCGCGAAAACCTACCCGTACCACTCAAATTTGAAAATATTATTATAAGCGAACCGTTAAGAATCGGGATAAAGTAAGGCGATAGTTTTTGAACTTTGAGTTCTGGCTGGTTATGTACTTGCTCAAATATTGATTCCGGATCATTTTTAACCAAACAAAGTTACAGACTGTAGCTTTAATATCAGTGTTGAAAACCATTGTGCTGCTTAACATTTTGTTGAAACCATATTTTTTTCTTCTGGATTCTTTCATGAATAGAAAGTGGTAGTGTATCCGTGACCATGCATCAGTTGAATTCAATATTAATATTGCATCTAAACCGTAAACAGTGTGCGGTTAAGCTAATGCACAAAACAAGCACTGAAGGTTAAGTGTTTGCTCAAATCCATAACCCCAAATATGAGCTTTAATAGCAGCGATGCTCGACTTACAATTATAGTACACCTTTTAAGGGTATTAAAGGGCCGTAGTGTGTTTACGGTGCC
Organism: Sinocyclocheilus grahami; assembly: GCF_001515645.1. Classification (NCBI taxonomy): domain Eukaryota; kingdom Metazoa; phylum Chordata; class Actinopteri; order Cypriniformes; family Cyprinidae; genus Sinocyclocheilus; species Sinocyclocheilus grahami. The sequence goes on from NW_015505935.1 coordinate 331,261, forward strand.
GTGAACACATCCTCCCACACATGAGCTCATTCTGAAGAGTAGTAAAGCCTGCTTCCTCATGTGATGAGACATGCTGCTGTGTTCTCATCTGGAGCCGGAAGACTGCTTATGAAACCTCAGCAGGCATATCTGGGCTGTTTCTCCGAAGAAAAGCTTCTCCCTGAGCCATTGTGTGGCTCATTATTTAAAATAACGTAAAGAGAAGTCCCTTTCAGCCTGGTAATTATCCTGCATGGATGAGTGCGAGCGGATTAGAGAATACTGTGATCCGGGCGAAGCTGCCGATTCCTCTCTGTTTACGCAAAAGCGCCGCCACACCGGCTTACCGTTGCAATTGGACAATGTTTTCCCCTAAATGAATTACATGGTCTATTTGAGGAGTTGAATCGAATTACAGAATGCTTGGGAAACAAACGCTTCTGCGTTCGGAAAAGTCTTCTAATGATTCCTTTGTTTTCCGCGAGCGGCAAAATAGATTAGATCCTAACCAAATGGGTTTTTGCCACCTCCAAAGGCCACTCTGTAAAAAGAGACTTTAAAAAGACAGAATGAGAGAACGAGTGAGTCTTGGTTTTGCTGCAAGGGAATGACGCAGATGGAGCGTAGATGGCATGTACTTCTGTGTGTGTGTGTGTGTGTGTGTGTGTGTCAGAAAGTCCTGTTATCTGAGATGAACAGTATTGAGGAAGCTACTTTGAAACTGAAACTACAAACTGAGTTAAACACATTGAAGCTGTTTGGAAGGGAAATGTCTTTGAATTGCATACAGCTGTATAAATGACTTCAGAGCAGCGTGTATGTGGCACCAAAACAGTAAGGATTTCAGTTCGGGTGACAGCATCAAAACTTTAGCACACAAATTGGTTTCCATTGATAAACATAGGCATAAATATATGATAGATAGATAGATGCAAATCCTACCTGCAAAGCTACCTGTAAAACAAGTGCAGCGAGGGCAAAATCTGCTTTAAAGGCAAAGGATGGTCACACCAAATGTTGATTTAATTTAGTTAATAGAAGTTAATTGATAAAGAAAATCTAATTATGACATTATTTTCGACAGTATCCTCATTTTACAGCATTTTTACACAAGTGCCTAAAACTTTTAACAGTACTGTAGCTTTGCAATGAGGTTTCTTGAAGCATCTTTTACATTAAAAAAAATAAATTATACCTTAAAATAAATAGAGACATTTTATTTTAGTTTATTTTACACGCAGTAAAACCAAACTTTGTGGTATATATATATACAGTGGGGCAAATAAGTATTTGATACACTGCCGATTTTTCAAGTTTTCACACTTACAAAGAATGGAGAGATCTGTAATTTCCATCGTAGGTACACCTCAACTGTGAGAGACAGAATCAAAAAAAAAAATCCAGAAAATCACATTGTATGATTTTTAAATAATTAATTTCCATTTTATTGCATGAAATAAGTATTTGATCACCTACCAACCAGCAAGAATTCTGACTCTCACAGACCTGTTAGTTTGTCTTTAAGAAGCCCTCCTATCCTCAAAGTGTATCAAATACTTATTTGCCCCACTGTATATACATATATATATAGACCATATCTAATTTAAATTATTATTCCAAATAAAAATGTCTTGATCATTTTTCATTAAAATGTAATAAATTATATATATATATATATATATATATATAGACCC
>NW_015505935.1:334015-340293 GCF_001515645.1 Sinocyclocheilus grahami
TTTTTTTTTAGATTCTGTCTCTCACAGTTGAGGTGTACCTACGATGAAAATTACAGATCTCTCCATTCTTTGTAAGTGGGAAAACTTGAAAAATCGGCAGTGTATCAAATACTTATTTGCCCCACTGTATATACATATATATATAGACCATATCTAATTTAAATTATTATTCCAAATAAAAATGTCTTGATCATTTTTCATTAAAATGTAATAAATTATATATATATATATATATATATATAGACCCTATCTAATTTAAATTATTATTCCAAATAAAAATGTCTTGATAATTTTTCATTAAAATGTAATAACTTAATATGCCTCTGAAACTATTTTTATTCTTTGGCCAACATCATCAATCTGTCTTTTTTTCCCAACCCTTTCCCATCCGAACATCTCACTCACATTGGAACACCTTTTCAAGATCCAATTGATTGTCCAATAAGTGGATACAATCAACAATCGTACATGTTTCACTCTGAAGTACTTCACATTATAGAATAAAATGGGTTGCAAATGCAGTTTCATGTTGACCTGTGTACTGTATTTAAAAGACCAGAGAAGTGATGCACCATGGACATAGTGCATTGTGTTCTGTTTTTTCTTATTTTGTAATGGTGTGTAATAAATGTGTAGAGTAGCACCAGGAAGCCCCTCTGTGGTGGTGTGACTAAGCTGCCATCAGCCGTACCGCCATAAACTGGGTCGTAACAGACCAAGCTCACAGGCACAAGCTGCCGCACTCCATCTTCCTGGTGAACGCTGGCATTTCTCATTATATTCCCTAACAACCAGTCAGGTGCTGTGGTGGGCTCCCGCTCAAGCTGGCTAAATGTGCCTCCCGTGTACGACACAACTGTGAGGGGTTATGGGGAACTCCAGACAGAAGGAAAGAGCGGCAAAACTCGTATGAACATATCTGCTCGCGGTCAGGGGTGAAATGAGCTCCAGTGGAGTCAGAGGAAAGACGTTTATGTGACACAAGGGGACCACAGCTGAGAACAGGAGGAAAACAGAAAGAAATGATGAAATAAGTAGCAGTGAGTTTTCGGGAGAGAGACAGAAAGAAATAGAGGAGATATTTTGATGTGTATAAGACAAGCACATTGATTGTTTAAGGTTATAAAGTGCTGGTCCTTTGGGAAAAAAAGACTGAATGATAGAAATAGATGTGTATTACTATGGGCATCGTCAAGGTGTTTTGAGTTCATTTAGAGCCAGAGAAAGAAAAAACACAACTAAGATCTTTTTAATATCTCAAGTAAATATTTTATCTGGTAATGAAATTAAATAGAGATTAAATGTAGACTTTTGCTTAAATCTTCTACTTCTCAGATGTTTTCAGAATAAGAAGCAAAGAAAATAAATAAATAATATATGAATCATTGTTATTTTGGTACCATTGAGATACTATTATAGTTGTATTTATATATTTGAATTAGTTTTTGAAATAAGTTTTGTTGTCATTATTATTATTTAATTTTACTTCAAGAAATAACTTTTTTAAATGGTTTTAATTTTAGTTTCAATTTTAGTTTTAGTTAACTATAATAACCCTGGTAACACTGGTAATCAAGGATATTTTCTTAAGGTCAAGAAATGTTTCAAACTGACAAGAGAACATATCTGTCAGAATAGTTATTAATTTTATTGCATTATTAATTTCACAGCTTTATGCCGTCACAGCGGGATTTTGACAAACCTCAAATTCTAAATGTTTACCTGGCAACCCATAAAATGAGTTATATATATATATATATATATAGTTTAGTCATGAAACTCTAGATGGCGCAGGCTGATGGGTTGTTAACGTAATTGATGATATTGAGAGAGTTAAATAACTTGGCACAAGATAATTGGTTCATGCTGCATATGCCAAAGAGCTTACTGCCTTGCATTTATATGGCTGGCTAGCAATCACTAGAGATTCCTGCAGCGCACTTTTCAGAGTTTCTCTGAAACCCTCCACCTTCCCCAGCTCCACCTGTATAGATCTGCTGCAGGTTTTTTTATATGCTATTTTTGCAGCAGTAGTATGTCTTAAATACTCATGGCACCATATCGCCATATGCATTGTCAGTAGCAAGTACTTGCTTGCAGCAGCAATAATCTACAACTACAGCAATAACCAATAGCAGCAGCAATTCAGCAGCAGCGTAGCAGATCCATTCTGCCAAGACCAAATACATTAACATTGTCATATCCATCACCATGCTAAAATCTTTCGAGAGTTGTCATGATTAAAAAAATATATATATACTGTATATATATACACATACACATCTGGCAACCAATCACAGCATTTTAACATGATCAAGGTGACTTTTGCTTGTACAATATCATTTGTATTCTTATTTTTCCAGGTCTGATAAGTTCATCATTTGCTAGAACTCCATTACATGTCCTGAGCTATGAACATGCGACCTCTGAGCAACGGGTCCATGAGCCAGAAGTGCTCCACACCCCATGTACCCACTGGACACATGCAGCGGAGGTAATTCTCTCTGCCAGAGAGTGTGAGCTGTATTCACCTTCCAGACACATTGAGCTCTCAGCCTCTTCACACTCACTGAGTTTGATACGCTGCCCGCTGTCTTATCTGCATCCACAACCACATAAACATGCACGCCGGCGTCCTCCCCTTCACTCAGCTGCTGTTCTCTCCCCGGATTCACACTCAAATTGATTTACTACTGGAGCTAATAGGATCCGCACAAGCATGCCATTACCAATGAGGAGAGAGACTCGCATGTTGTGGCCACATCACAGGAAGGTCACATGTCACAGTTGGGATTCAAGGCGGTGATTCTGTCGAAAATAGAGATTCAGGAGATTCAGTGTTCTTGAGCGCCTTTGTAATGTTGTCTGTTTGCTTCACTTGTTTGTCTTTAAGCCAGTGTTTTTTTTTTGTTTTTTTTTTGCTACCATGGACCATGAAAATATTTGCAAGGGACCCAATTCCTAAAACATTAAAGCAGTTACTGTATATTATCATGCAAAAACAAACAAAAAATATTTTATAATATAAAAATATTTTTATAAATTTATAAAAATGACAAAATAAATAAAAAATCTTAATTGTTTAAAAATTTGGGGACAGTATATATATATATAATATTTGAAAACCCTGAAGACTGGAGTATTGATGCTCAAAATTCAGCTTTGCATCACATGAATAGTTTACATTTTAAATCATATTCAAATAAGAATAAAAATAGAATACTTTATTTTAAATTGTAATAATATTTCACAATATTACTGTTTTTATTGTGTTTTGAACAAATACGATCATAAGAAACTTTAAATTATTTTAATAATAAATTATTATTAAAATATTAACATAAGAAAATATATTATTGGATAATGTTTACTTTTTGTTATGCAAATATTTTAACCCTCTATTAGAGTAATATTAAATGTATAAACCTTAATTCAAATTTATTTGTGATAAATATAATTTCAAAGTAGTGTTAATATTCTATATATAATTTATTCTTAAATATAAAATATATTATTCAATACGACTCTCCCATGGTAAGCTCCACAACTAAACTGAAAAGATAGAAGCATGGGTATTTGAGAAGCGTGTGAGCTGAGGGTCCTGCTGGGCTTTTGTGGCTTTATTCTAGTCTCTTCTTCTTCCCTCTCTCTCCATCTCGCTAGCTGCTCACCTGAGCATGATGGATGTTGCAGTCTCTTTGTATTACCTTCTTACCCAAAGTCTCTCTCCAAGAGCTCCTACACTTCTCTCTGACCACACAGCTCTGAAAAAGGACTGTGTGTGTGTGTGTATGTGCGCGCTTTTCCCCCCTCTAGAAACCTGTCAAAAACATGACCTGGTCTAACTCCCGAAAAAAGAGATTTTTATGTAACTTATTTGTCCTTTTTAGAGCTTGACAGCTGTGGATATTATTCTAATCATATCCGTTAGAATGACAAAAGTGAGAGTAAATGGGTTTCATTAGTGAGTATGGCTGCATAGTCAAGTTTTTCATTTTTTACAGTGTTGAGGACTAAAACATTGCGCATCAAATGCACAAAAGCATAAATCTCGAAGTAGATCGAATCTTGCTATAATGTTTATATAGGGTTTAACCTTCATGTTGTGTTTTTCTTTTTCCATTATGTCTTTATGCATGACTGTTACTGGTAAAAAAAGACTGAATATATACAATATAACTTGCTAGACATATAATGTTAATAACTGTGGAAACGTCTCATCACAAATATTTTGTTACAGTGATGAGAATCTAATGAAAATTACAGTTTGCAAACTGAGGGTGATCAGATATGCTTAAAGGAACACTCCACTATTTTTGAAAATAGGCTAATTTTCCAACTATATTTAAACAGTTGAGTTTTACCATTTTCGAATCCATTCAGCCGAGCTCCGGGTCTGGCGGTAGCACTTTTAGCTGCAGCTTAGCATAGATCATTGAATCTGATTAGACCGTTAGCATCTCGTTCAAAAATGACCAAAGAGTTTCAATATTTTTTTTCCTATTTAAAACTGGACTCTTCTGTAGTTACATCATGTACTAAGACTGACGGAATATTAAAAGTTGCGATTTTCTAGGCCGATATGGCTAGGAACTATACTCTCATTCCGGCGTAATAATCAAGGAACTTTGCTGCCGTATCATGGGTGCAGCAGGCGCAATGATATTACGCAGCGCCTGAAAATAGTCCCCAGCACGCTACCTGTGCAAGCAGGTGGTCACGTTGGTTATGTTGACGGAAGTTAGCATATTTTCAGGCGCTATAGTTCCTAGCCATATCGGCCTAGAAAATCACAACTTTTAATTTTCCGTCGGTCTTAGTACAGATGTAACTACAGAAGAGTCAAGTTTTAAATAGGGAAAAAAATATCGATATACTTTGGTCATTTTTGAGCAAGATGCTAACGGTCTAATCAGATTCAATGATCTATGCTAAGCTGCAGCTAAAAGTGCTACCGCCAGACACGGAGATTGGCTGAATGGATTCGAAAACGGTAAAACTCAACTGTTGGAAAATTAGCCTATTTTCAAAAATAGTGGAGTGTTCCTTTAACATTCTTCAAAATAATGTCACGGCACTAAAAATCTTAAAGCAAATCTTTCTTTTCTTTGACTCTGAGGTGAAGTATGAGCTGGACGTGACACATTATCCTCCAGCATGTTTCAAGAGCTTCCTCCACAAGTTCATTTCTACTTTATCATTATTCTTCCTCCATCCATCTCTCACCTCTTCCATCCTCTTGAACACAGAAATGGCAGACGGTGAGAAATCCATTGTGCATCTGATGGATCTTTCACTTAGGCCGGAGAAGATATGCGGTTACATATGTGCCCTTTCTGCCGGGCGTCTAAATTCAACCAGAAGCCATTAATACACACATGCCTGTGTGAGCACAGGAAAGGGCAGCGTTCACATGATCTATGCCTGCTGCTTCCTGCTGGGCTTAATCACACTTCCTGCCGCCTTTTGATCTGACGCATAGCTCTTAAAACACTCTCCTGTTAACTGTGTTCTTTCTCTGACGCGTGCTGTTGGGAAAAGGGCACGTCTCATATGAAGTGTGCATGGTGAAGTGTGCTTAATCTAATTTAGAAAGATGAATCGTTTTCAGCCTTGATGAGGCTTCATCAAAGTGAGCCAAAAAGAGGGTGAGCAAATGAGGGAGGGAAAGAAAAACAGAGCGAGATGGAGAAAAATCATGTTAAGAAAAGGAGAAAGCACTTAATGGAGCATGAATGGTTTTATAAACTAGAAAAAGTGCCATGTTCCTGCTTGAAGGAAAAGTTCACCCAGAAATGAAAATTCTGTTATCATCTACTCGTTCCAAAACTGAGCACAAAAGAAAACTTAACATTTTTTAAGGACAGTTTTCAGTTGTGTTTTAATAATTAAGATCAAATAATCACCGTAGTTTTAGTTTAGTTACTGGATAGCAGCAGATGATGAGGTATGGGGTGGGCAGGAGAAGGTTGTATCTTTTTTAATACGTTTTGGGAGAATGCAGACTCTACAGAGCCTCCAGAGCGACTAACCACTCACTCCATAACTGACAGTTTATCTTTTACTTTCTGTTACATGCTCTCTATTTATTTCTCATTATTTATTTCAGTTTTTCACTCTTACTGTCATTTAGTGTCATTTTTGTCCACTCAACCATCTTAACCTCATGTTCTCAGTGGAGTCTGAGAGACCCCAAGGCCCTTTTGCTAGCTCAGAAAACATACTTAACATTTAAGCATCATGCTTCATAATCCCCCCCCCCCCCCCCCCACAAAAAA